>NW_005354291.1:17845043-17845391 GCF_000412655.1 Myotis brandtii
GGCAGAACAACCAAACAACTAAACAACTGGTCACTATGACGTGCGCTGACCACCGGGGAGGTGCAAGGAACATGGCGGGCATCGGCTGCAGCGGGATGGTGGAGCAGGTGAACAGGAGTGCCAGAGCAAAGCGGGGCGCTGGTAGCTGTCATCAGGGCAAGCCTCTAGTGCAGTGGTTCTCAACCTTCCTAATGCCGCGACCCTTTAATACAGTTCCTCATGTTGTGGTGACCCCCAATTTCATTGTTACAAATTGAACATAATTAAAGCATAGTGATTAATCACAAAAACAATATCTACACTAATATGTGTTTTCCGATGGTCTTAGGCGACCCCTGTGAAAGGGTC
>NW_005354291.1:17846671-17877115 GCF_000412655.1 Myotis brandtii
GGGCCTCTAGTGTAATTATATATGTGTTTTCCGATGGTCTTAGGCGACCCCTGTGAAATGGTTGTTCGACCCCCAAAGGGGTCGCGACCCACAGGTTGAGAACCACTGCTCTGTGGTTACTGAAAATTCTTTGCTCCTGCATGCTGCGGTCCCACCCAGCGCTTGCACCTGCTGCCAGCTCCAGAGCCGCCACTCACACCCGCTGTCGGCGCCCGGCTCTGGTTCTGATCGCTCGGTGTCATCAGTGGGTGCAAGCAGCGGCTGCTGGCCCCGATTGCCCCCGAGGGCTTCTCCACCTCCCCCTGCTCCTGTGGGGCAGTCGGGGCAGGAGCCACCGCTTGCACCGGCTGATGGTGCCCGCCCCACTCGCACCCGCTGCTGGCGCCGGCCCCAATTGCTCCAGCAGCAGGAGCAGGGCTGCCAGCAGACAGGGTACCAGGCGTCTTCGGCGGGAGGGGCTGGCCAGGGGCACAGAGGATAGGCCAAGACCCGCCCCTGTGCCCACCGCCCACAGTTCCTTTCAAGGTACACAAATTCGTGTACTGGGCCCCTAGTAAAAATATAAAGCACCAAGAGAGATGTGACAATGCAATGGCAAGGAAATAGACTGGTTCTTGTTCTCGTGGAGTTTGCATTCCACTGGGAAGAGAACCTAGTATTTGCACAGTCAATTATTTAATCAAAAGTATGTTCAGTAGTATAAAGAATAAGCATAATGTGCTATGACAGCCCATGCCAGGAAAAGGGGCAACTCAGGGCAGGCTTCTTAGAGGTTGTGACATTTCTTATCCCATCTCTATGCTAAGGATGAGCTGGGAGGTGTGGTGAGAGGCATTCCAGGCAAAGAGAGCAGCATGCCAGGGGTCCTTGCAGATAGAAGGAGCCTTCTGCCAGCTTAGAGGGGCCAGCAAGTTAAAGGGCATAGAAGAGCCAGAGTTAAATGGGCTAGTGTTATAAGCAGAAGGCCGCATGGGGGGCAGGGAAAAAGTAATTACTTCTGACTAGGAATTGGAGGGATAGGATTGCACAACAAAAGTAACAGTTGATAGAGCTTGGATATTGAGGAAAAAAGTAATGAATTTCAAGCTGTAGTTATAAAAAGCCCAAAGGAATGGATACTTGGAAATGTGTGGTAAGTTTGGGAAACTACACGGAGTCTGGGGATTGGGTTCCTGGAAGAAGCTGGAAAGGGACAGAGAATTTGGGGCCAGATCACAAGGGGACTTTTCCACCCCCCATTCATTTTTATTTTAATTTATTTCAATTAACATGATATCATTGTATATTTTAATTTATTTTAATTAACATAATATCATTGTATATTTTATTTTATTTTTCAGATTGGCTGCCTTATTTTATTCAATTCATGGGGGTGATATTGGTTAATAAAATTATATAGATTTCAGGTGTACAGTGCTATAATCCATCATCTGTATATTGTATTGTGTGTTCACTACCCAAAGTCAAGTCTTCCTCCATCATTATTTATCCCCCCTTTACGCTCTTCTACCTCCCCCACCTCCTTTCTCTCTGGTAATTACCACACTGTTGTCTATGTCTCGGTTTTTTTCCCCTTAATCCCTTCACCTTTTTCACCCAGCCCCCCCAACTCCCCTCCCCTCTGACAACTGTTAGTCTGTTCTCTGTATCTATGAGTATGTTTCTATTTTGTTTGTTTATTTTGTTCATTAGATTCCACATATAAGTGAAATCATATGGTACTTGTCTTTCTCTAACTGGCGTATTTCACTTAGCACAATCCATGCTGTCTCAAAAGATAAGATTCCCTTCTTTTTTAAAGCCAAGTAGTATTCCATTGTGTAAATCTACCGCAGCTCTTTTAACCACTCATCTACTGATGGGCACTTGGGCTGCTTCCAAATCTATCTTGGCTATTGTAAATAACACTGCAATAGGGGTGCATATATTTCTTCAAATTGATGTTTCTGGATTCTTCAGATATATTCCCAGAAGTGGAATTGCTGGGTCATAAGGCAGTTCTATTTTTAATTTTTTGAGGAAACTCCATTCTGTTCTTCACACTGGCTATATCAATGTGCATTCCCACCAACAGTGCACAAATTAATAATAGATGAGATATTCCCTTTTCTCCACATCCTTGCCAACACTTACTGTTTGTGGATTTATTGATGATAGCCATTCTGACAGGTGTCAGGTGATAGCTCATTGTGGTTTTAATTTGAATTTCTCTGATGATTTGTCTATTGGCCATCTGTATGTCCTCTTTGCAGAAGTGTCTATTCAGGTCTTTTTTGCCATTTAAAAACATTTTTTTAGTGTTGAGTTGTATAATTTCTTTATAAATTATGAATATTAACCCCTTATCAGATGTATCATCACAAAATATGTTCTCCCACTCAGTGAGTTGTCTTTACAGTTTGTTGATGGTTTCATTTGCTTTACAAAAACTTCTTTTATTTTATTCTGCAAGCAAAGGGGAGAGGTGGCATTGAAAGTTTTAAACTGTGAAGTTCTTAAAAGTTTTAATAAGGTAATTCTGAGGCCAAGAAAAGGCATAGGTAGAATTAAAACAAAACTGAAGCCAGTGGCTATCTCAATAGTCAAGGACAGGGACAGTATGGCGTGGAACTTTGTGAAAGTCAGCTCAACGTGCAATGGTCGCCTCAGATCCAGGAGGTTCACTCCTAGTAATTTTTTCCTCTGAGGCACTCATATCATACAAAAAAACCCTTCACATAACATACCATTTCAGGATTATTGGAAATTGCAATAATTGGAGTGACTGTACATATCTATTAGTGAGTGCTTAAGTAAATTATGGCGCATAATCATATAGTGGGGTACCATGAAACACCTAAGAAAAAATGGGGTATGTCCTTAAAATATTTTTAAGTTATATTACTGCTCTGATTTTGTAAAATAATGTATGGAATGCATTTTACATGAATGGAAAAATATCTTAAATGATACACTTGTCCTTTTGACAATGACTATCTTTACAGGGTGATACTGCAAAGAATATTTACTCTTTATACATTTCTTTATGGTAGTTTACTTACCACAAATGTTCTCATGTTTAGCAATATCTGTTGTGTTTTTACATGAATGCCATTATCTTAATTGGGTGCCACTTGAACAGGCTCTAAGATGGAGAGTCAATGCAGAAAGAGGGGTTCTTGGGAGATACACCTGTTAGGAAGTGAGGAAGACAGCTCTGGGTAAGGAGAGAAGATGACCCACAGTGCCCGTTGTAACTGAGGCATCCTGGGAACCCTAGAGCTGGAATGACCCTTCCGAGTTGCCCTAAGTTGAGGCAAAGGTGTTTGGTCTTTGTATCCTTACATCAGTCAGTGATTGGGTTTGGACTGGTCTTGGAGAAGAAGCATGACCTTAGGCAAGGCAGTTCCCTAAGCTGAGGGAAATTACAGTGAAGGATGAAGCTGACCGTGGCCAACCACCAACATTCCCAGTGGTTGAGGAATGGATATATGGGTCCTGAAGAGGGGATCTGGGAGAAGCACTTCAGTATCCACTACAGTTATTTGATATATGTATAAAATGTATTCTCTGACCTTGCTAAATTACCACAGCTTAGTTTTCATGATACAAAGATAAAGGAGAGAAAACAATGATCTCAATGTAGAATAAAATTCAATAAAATGAAATCTTTTTATTAAAACAATTTTAGCAATTAGGAATAGAAAGTAATTTATTTAACTTGATGAAGGGTGCTTTCTCTAGCCTATCTTTTCACTGAAGGAATGGCCTCTCTGTGGGCCCCTCAGGTTCAGTGCCTGCTGCACCAACTTGCAAGACCCAAGGCTTTAGTCGTCCATCTCCTTGCCCACAATGCACAGAGTGCTCGGATAATGGTACTGGCGTTTATGTCCAGAGCAACCCCAGTTTCTGGCCTTGCTACTGTTCTGATTTTTTCCCTGTCCTTTTTTTTTTTTTTGTAGTGCCTGTGTGTGTATGTGTGTGTGTGTGTGTGTGTGTGTGTGTGTGTGTTGTGTATTTTGGCTCCTAGTGATTTCCCTTCCTTTCTAGTGTGCTCAGAATACATTTGAAAGTATATTTGCCATGATTTATTTAGCACCCAGTGTTTCTCAGCAGGAAGGTTTCTCAGTGTATCTGGTCTGCTGTACTGCAGAAAGCTAAACCCCAGCTGTCTTTACCAAAGATAGTTTTCCCTTTCATTGTTTATAAGGTGACTTTCAGTTTCATGTAGTTTTATTTTTTATATTTTATTCATTTTTAAGATCTGTTCATTCACTTTCAGTGTCTTCTTTTGCTTTATCTTCTCTTCTTTTTTTAAAAAATATATTTCTTTATTGATTTCAGAGAGGAAGGGAGAAGGAGAGAGAGAGAGAAACATCAATGATAAGAGAGAATCATTGATCGGCTGCCTCCAACACACCCCCTACTGGGGATCAAGCCCGCAACCCAGGCATGTGCCCTTGGCCAGAATCAAACCTGGGACCCATAGGTCCGCAGGCTGACGCTCTATCCAATGAGCCAAACCGGCTAGGGCTATCTTCTCTTCTTTGTCTCAATTTTTCTACTTTGACCTCTATTCATTAACAGATAATTATTTGATCATAAATTATCTTTATCCTGACATAATTTTTCTGGTTTGTATTGTTCAGTTGCCTTTTTGAGTGGTCATATTCCACTTTCTCTCTCTTTTGTGTGTATGTGTGTGTGGTATCTGTGAATACATTCCATGCTATCCTTTTACTTATGATTGCTCATCCTTAAATTGGTCTGTTTGTCTTGAGCCAGCTCTTTGTGAAAGGCTAGGATGGGAAACAGGGTAAGGAACCGAGCTAGGGCAGTTTGAATTCTGAGCCATTTTCCTCCACCACTACCCTCCCCTGGACAATGGCTTCTTTCTGGACTCTATTATTTCTGTTCCCTTGACTCATTTTCATCGTAACCCTTTTGTATGGTGACAGGTGAGCTCAAGGCTGAGCATTCATGCTGGTTACCATAGATCCTTTCTTGCTTGCCTTAACTTATCCACATCCTGCTTCTTGAAGGGATGACACATTTAACATTATCACTTATGACACCTGAAGCCAAGCAGTGCTCAGAACATTTCCCCAGTGCTCTCATGCATCTCAGACCACCTGTTCCCGGCAAGGGTCATTTCCTGTCCCTTAGAGTGTGCCACCAGAATGATCTCTCTGTTCTTCTTGCTCAACCAGAGAGCTCTTGTATCCTGTTTCTTATATCAGAGTCTTCCTCTGCCCTGGTTCAATTTTCCAATACTTGGCAGACTTTTTTAAAAGAGTGATGTTTGGGTTATGGGTGCTTCTTACTTCCATTGGTTTCATTTCTGTTTCTCATTATCCTTATTCTTGGTTGATTTCTAGAAAGAAAACCTTTAGTCTTCCATCTTGGTCTAGAAGTCCAAAGAAGGATTATTGTAGGGTGATGGAAGACTTAAACAAGTGAAGGAGGAGCTAACTTATAGAAGATCAGAGAAGGGGTGGGCTAGAACAATAACCTTAGAAAGAAGGGCATATGAAGGGCATATCTTTCTCACTGACAGGACGACAACAATGTAGGGAGAACATAAAAGATACATTTGAGGTCAATAGGAAGAAAATTGAAGGTGTAAAAGAGTGCCTGTTCCTATGGAAGATGTGGGGTCTGACACAGATGAGAAGCAGCATTGCACCTTTATTCATTTTTTTTCCAGCACATTTTTATCATAAACATATTCTATGCCTGGCAGTGGGGAAATAGCAGTGAAGAAGACAGACAAATTATTATTCTCTGAGACTTCACTTTCTCATAAAAGAGCCAGGCAATGAACAATTGGACAACAACAACAAGAGCCTATTTTTTAAAAATCGGGGTCTATGATAGAAAATAATGAAGCAGAGGAGTCACTAGCAAGGCTTCCATGAAGAGGTGATGTTTAAGCCAGACCTGAAGGAACAGAGAATCCAGCCATGTGAAAACGGGGGGAGAGCATTCCTGGCATAAAGAATAGAAAATGCTATGGTCCTGAGGCAGGAAAGAGCTTATTGGGTTATAAGAACAAATTGCCAATTGGAGCTTATGGAGCAAGAATGAATATGGTAGAAGCTTAGGTTGGAAAGGCAAGCACCAAATCACATGGGCACTTATAGGAGTTGGGTTTTTATTCCCACATTACATATTCAGTCAGGAGAGATAATTAAGGACCTAAATGTATATAAATATGGGTAAATGTTAAATTCTACCAAAAAGATGATAGTTGAAAAAGGCATAACATCAACATGTGCTTTAAAAACTCTCTAAATCAGTGGTTCTCAACCTGTGGGTCGCGACCCTTTCACAGGGGTCGCCTAAGACCACCAGAAAACATATATAATTACATATTGTTTTGTGATTAATCACTATGCTTTAATTATGTTCAATTTGTAACAATGAAATTGGGGGTCACCACAACATGAGGAACTGTATTAAAGGGTCGCGGCATTAGGAAGGTTGAGAACCACTGCAAAAAATGGAGATATGGGTTTTAAGATAATTTGAGCAGAATGCACAGCATAAAGAGTATAACGTTACTCACAGCCTCATAATTGCAAGTAGAAGAATTCCATGTCACACTTGTAGGAATGAGCACTAGAAATCAGTTGTACTCTGGAACAAAAGATACTACAATACTAGTATCAGAAGGCCCTAGGCTTCACTGTTCATTCTGAATTTGAGGGTATGGCTGAGGGAAATTAGCCAGGAAGAGACCACTTTCTGAATCAGGATCTCATAGATTTTCAAAGTGAGTAAATAGGGGTCATGATAAAATGAGACATTCACCCTGCCTGGGGCCACCTGAAACAGCCAGCTAGCATCCAGAACACAACTTATTCTCATGCTTTGTGTGTTTGGAAAGAGAAATCACAACTGAGAACTTGTCTAAATACTACTGCTCAGCAACAATACGATCATGGAAAGAGTTGATGGGAAAGAAAACATGAATAGGAAATTTGGAAGCAAAGTAGAGCCCACTTGTAATCAGTATTTGGTAAAGTGTTGAGTACTACTAAATTTGTTTTAAAGGGGAAAGTAATTCCATAGGATCATGTCATGTTGAAGCTATAGACTTTAAAGATATATTCATTTACTTCTCCCTACCTTTTTTCTCCTTCCTTCCCTCCTTCAACACTGGATGTTTGAGATCATGTTAAATGGCCTTTACAGACCAATCTATAGATAAGTAGCTTTTCCTTTTAGCCTCCTTTGTGGCACTATTCTCCGCAGCATCCTTGGCATGCTAATGTTTTACTGAATTCCAAAGAGTTCCTTACTGGTCAGTAAAGCTTCTTCTTAGAGAGCAGGCTAATGTTGATCAGCTTCAGCTTCTATTAGACTCCATATGAGAGACTCCTTACAGAATGTGACAAAGGGTGAGTCCAGTTTCCCTTAGGTTTCACTTCTAACAGTCCCAGGGGTTCAAATGAGGCCTCAATGACTTGCTGTGACACAGGTATTTTTGTCTGGGACACTTGAAGGACTGGAAAGTGACAGTGCTCCTTTCACTCTCAGTTCAAGTACAGTATTCTGGTCCTGGCAGCTGAGAAGCAGCAGGTGTGTGCTGAGGAATAGCTGGCCATTGGCCCTGGCCAGGGAAGGAGCTTCTTCACAACAGTGGAAGGTTTCACTATCCCTAGCCTGTCCAAGAGCACCTATTTTTGTTTCCTATCTGTGCCCTGGTAGTAAAGCTCAAACTTATTTTGGGTTTGCTGATGACCATACTTCCAAGAGGATATCAGTGCAGGGAAGCCAAGAAGCTACCGTCTGTACTGTGTTTATATCTCAGGAATTATTTGAAGGTTGATTACTCAGCTGTGCCTCTTGACCTTCTAGTGTTACACTAAGAAAGGTGACTAACACTTTTTTTGAAAGTCACTTCACTTTTAATAACTCATGTAATTCCTTCAGCATATGTTAGAGGTCATGGAATTGACTAGATTGTGCTATTAAGTACTGAGCCCACAATGCTTTACATGTGGTAGGCACACTGAAAGATCATTCGTGGTGAACAGAAAGTGGCTTTCATCAGTGGTAAATGATTAACAACCAGTTCTCCAGGGGAAAAAATACCTGCTCTGTAGTATTTGCTGATTTCCATAAGGGAATATTAAGAACAACTTTATAAATTCTAAAACTTAGATGAAATGGAGACATTCCACAAAGTGTAACTCAAGAAAAAAAAATAGAAAACCTAGAAACTCTATATCTACTAAAGAACTTGAATTCACAATTAAATCCCACAAGAAAACTTACAAGTCCAGATATCTCCACTAGAAAAGCATATCAAATAGATAAGGAAGAAATGATACCAATCTTGCATAAAGTTTCTTTAGAAAGTAGAGGAGAGAACACTTTCCAAATTATCTTTTGAGGCCAGCATTATCCTGTTACCAAAATTAGAAAAAGGCAGCATGAGAAAAGAAAACTAACTGTAGATCAATAAAGGTGGAAAACAAATCCTAACAAAATATCAGCAAGTTGAATCCAGTATTATATCTAAAAATTATAATACATAATTACCAAGAATTAAAAGTTGGTTTAACATTAAAAATCAACCAATGTATTTTATCATATTAACAGAATAAAGGAGAAAAACTACATGATTACCTTAAAATACACAGAAAAGCTATCGGAAAACCCAGCATTCATTACAGACATAAATTAACAAAGATGAGATATTCCTCAACTTGATAAAAGGCATGTAAGAAAAACCTGCAGCTAAGATCAAATTTAAATGTTGACTTAACACTTTCCCTAAGATAAGGAAGTAGGCAAGCATGCTCACTCTTAATCACATCTAATGAACATTTTGCTGAAGGTCGTAGGTTGTACAATAAGAAAAGAAAAGGCAATAAAAGGCATACAACTTATAAAGGAAGAAGAAAAACTGTCTTTATTTGCAGATCATGCACATATAAAAATCTAAAACACTTTATAAAATTCTCCAACTACTAAGTGAATTGAACAAATGTCAACATACAAAAATTATTTGTATTCCTATATACTGGCAACAAAGAATTTAAAAGAAATGTAATACTATCTATAATAGCATAAAAAATCAAATGCTTAGTGATAGATTTAACAAAATATGTGCAAGATCTATATATACTGAAGACTACAAACATTGAGAAATTAAAGATCTAAATAAATGGAGATATAAATTATGTTCATGGGCTAAAGACTTAATATTATTAAGATGTCATTTCTCCCCAAGTTGAATATATTGATTCAATAGTGATAATCAGAACTCTAGCAGGATATTTTTATAGAAATTACTACGCTGAGATTCTAAAACTTAATAGGAAATGCAAAGGACTTAAAATAGCCAAAGCAATTTTGGAAAGAACAGAGAGAGAACATGTGTTAAGCAGAATCCTAAAATGACCCTAAGATTCCACTCCCCCTCCTATTCCTGCTGAGAGGCCAGTATAGTTCCTTCTCCTTGAGTGTGGGAGGGGCCTGTGAATAGGATGGGATTTCACTTTCATGATTAGGTTTCATTATATGGCAAAAGTAAGAGGATTTCCACCTGTGACTCCATCTAGGATTGAAATGGCGTCATGCCTGTGTGGACCCCAATGTAAACCTTTTGTTCTCACCCTACAGAAACAAATGCCTCAGGTCAAGGGAAACATTTCACAATCAACCCCTGCAGTCAAACAGAGGCCCACATAGACCCCAAGGCATACTTGTGTCTCTGGGAATTCCAAGGCCATGGTTTCCTGGGATGTAGACCAGAAGAGGAGGGGTGCAGGTTCCAGCTAGACAAGCCACTCAACCCTGGGATTGCCTCACTCCATGGTAAGGAAGGAGGCTCAAGGTGGCTAGAGTAGGGCCTTCCAAAGCAGGACATTTCAAACTCTTATGTGCATATGAATGACCCCAGGCTCTTATTGAAATGCAGGATCAAAACACATCAGGATGGGAGTGGTATTCTGCACATCTAACAAGCTCTCAGGTGCTGCTGACCCCACTTTGTTAGCAAGGCTGTAGCTTGTAGGTCTGCGGGCAGGTAACACTGATAGCTACTATATTTGAAGTCTGTAGTAGAATGAATAAACTAAAATTGTGGATAATTCAAAAATTATGTATTACAAAAATTATGTAACAATCCTAATGATAAGAACAGATTTTTTTTCTTTTTTCATCTTGTACACTTACCAACTGAGTGAAAATAGTTCATCCAAAAGCAGGCAAATAACTGGAACTCCACTTATATTAAAATTATGTGTATAATCTACATTTGTATATTGCAGTTATCATTCAGTATGTTTTATGAAAGAATAAATGTTCATAATATCCTAGGTTTTAAGGGTGATTATTTTTCAGGCAAGTAAATCCATGTAGTAATTGAGATACTTGGAATAGAAATTTGGAACCCAACTGATTACTAGCCTTGAGCTATAACCACCAGGGGTTTTATAAAAATTGGGATTAAAATATTTATTATTTTTATTAATAAAATGTGGGGACATGGATGACATAAGAAATGAGATATAAATTGTTTCTGTTGAATATTCATGATGCATTTTATCATTCTCTAGTATTTATTGGTTAAGATATAATCTACGAGACTTTGATCAATCCTCCCTCTGGGATCAAATGCTACATTTACTATGTACAAAAACATCCACTTTTTCTTTTAAATTCTATGCTGAAGGTTAAGACCTTGGGCCATTCTTTTCTTTATTGTACCTGAACTTATTCTCCCATCATTAGTTTGAAGAAAAAATGATAATAAATTGAGTACTCTACTCTCTTTTGATGATTATGTTGCTGATGGGTCAAAATCCACCTCTGGAACGCAGATGAACTTACAAGAGAATTAGGAATCTTCCTTTGCCCTCCATACGCTCTACTTCTCAGAGCAGCCAAAGCCCCTGCTAAGGGTACATACTAGTAAATTAATACATTTGCTCGCAATGTGACTTTGGGACATTTTATAGCAGCGATTCTAATGCAGTTAGTGGTGAACTAGAAACTTGAGAATGCGAAGATTAATTTAAACCACATGATGAGTTCAAGGAAAAGGGACATCCACTACAGATTCTTGAATGTGTGCTAACTCTGTACAGTGGGGAATGGGATCCAAAACCACCAGTGAACTTTTAAACCCTCTTGAGAGGAATCAAACCAACCCAATTAGCCCTGGGAGGGAGCTATTGCAGACAACAGACAGATCATTTCTCTCCCCCTCAGAGAGATCCCTCTGCCTGAGAAAACACAATTGAGAGATCAGGGAAGGAGGAGGGCCTCCAACCATTACCACTAATGGCCTGAAGTTAGAACTGTCTTTCTGGTCATTAGCTGGTTTACTGATTTGTCTTTCATTATAGATTACAAATACTGTTGGGTTCTTTGAACAATAGATAATTAACAAATTGTATGTTGTGGATAATTGGTGAATTTGAAATAAAGGATTTCTTTTCCCTTCCAGTTTGTTGTAGTGGTGTTCTGGATCATTTATGCCTATGACAGAGAGATGATTTACCCGAAGTTGCTTGATAATTTTATCCCAGGGTGGCTGAACCACGGAATGGTGAGTCAACTAAAACAAATGATAACTTTTATTTTTTTAATCTATTAAGTGCTAAGTTAGGCTTTCCATAGACTCTCTAAATAGCTGTGAAATGTTGGAAGGTTATAATGCACTGATAACCAAAGAAGAATACTGAGTGTAAACAAAATAATGTCTTCCCATGAAATTGAGTCACTACTAAAGCTGTGCATAAAGGAATCCACAGTTTATAAGAGGCACCAGTGGTGTTAGATAATACAACGAGCTTATTCTGGGATGAATTTGCACCATTGAAAGGCTCATCCACTCTTGGAGCCTGAGAATCAATTCCCACCTGCACAACTACTGACACTCTGCTCCTCCTCCACTCACGTCAGTGGGATTGTTCTGGACGTAACTGCTTATTGTACTGGAGAATTTCTCCCGGAGGAGCAACAGGGCTGTTCTGTTTCCTGGGAGATGGGCATTGGAGGTGTCCTTGGGTGTGGCTGCCTTGTCAGGGTCTGCCCATTCCAGGGTATTGGCCTGCGGCTGCTAGGTCTTTTCCTTCTCCTTGGTCTAATTCTTTCTGATGCTTTAGCCATTGTGTTACCTTCCCAAGTTTCAAATCAAATACTTTGGATGGTTTGCACATTACTTTACAAGATTTGAAGAGATATTATCTCCAAAGAAATATTCCCTTTCTGCTTCTGAAATTGAGCACTATTTTGTTAGTAACTAAGAAGCCTGCAATTTTTTTTGGTTACAGCAATTTTTAGACTGTCACTGGGTGCTCCTGGAGAAAAGGGCAACCCATCACAGAAATTATAGGGGAGCGAAGAGCTAGATATAGTGTCTTAGGTCCAAAATAACAGTTTGCTCCCTGCCCCAATTTTGGTATGCTTTAAGAAGCATGGTGTGTACTAACAAATAAATAGTATTATGCTGAATGGCTTTGATCAATCCTTTTGTAAGCCTCTTTGTCAAAAGTGGCACGTCTCAGAGAACTAGAAGTTTATTTGAGCCCAATAGAGCCACACTGTTGAAGGATTAACATGGCACCTCTAGTCTAATTCCCAAGAAATCGGCTCGGTCTTACTGCTTCACTTTAGCCACCTAAGGGACCTGACTTGGTTACTCTGCCCTTCTTTAACTTCCTCTTTCTCTTGATTGTGAAAGCTCTTTCATGACTACATGTCTTTGCAATCCTCTGCCCCATATGCTCTTCCCATTCTTTGCTGGGAAACTACTGCTCATCCTACTAGTTTAGATAACATCTCTAAGAAGTCTTGCCTCACTCTCCCAAGTCAAGTTAGCTCTTCTGTCATTGGTGCTTGCACAGCACCTTCATATCTCTACTTCGCACTTCTGTTTCCCCCACAAAAATGCTCCACTCCCAGGGCAAAACAGCAGCCTTCAATCCCCAAGCACTCTGCCCAGCTCCTGGCTTATTGTAGAATCAATACATATTTGTTAGATTGATGAATGAATTCAGTATTGCCAGTTTCTATAATTCCGTGCCAGTCAATACTAATAGCTATTATTTTTGAGAACTTACTGTATGCCAGGCATTCTATAGTGATTATATCATTTAATTTTCACACGGGTACTATGAGTGAGGAAGTATTATCCTTTTACAGATGAAGACACTTAAGCTCAGAAAGTTTCTAATACTGGAAGGGCCTTAGCTGAGAACAATTGGTGTATCATGTGCTTAGAAGTATAGTCCTTGACTATTTGGATCCCTCAATTGAACAATATTACCTTTGGGCCTGAGAACAAATCACCACCTTTGCAGATCTTGGCACTATTTAATGTTTCCAACGAACGGTTTATTGAGCATGTAGGCAGCCATTAGAACTTCAATTTGAATCTCTTCATTTTCCTTTGATTCACTTGGATGGGTTAAAATTCTCACTCTTGGAGCACACACTACATAGAAATGCAAGGAGGATTCAGTGCCACAAATATTAAGGAAAAGGATAAGATAAATTTATTAGCATTTCAAATCCTCAGATAATATGAGCTCAATAGACTCTTTTACAATGAACTTTGTGTCTTAGTAGAGAAAAATGACCCTTTCTTTGCTTTTTTTCATGTTTCAATTCATGTTTCTAGAGATACAAACAACCAAGTTGCATATGGTAGCTGAGGAATATTTTGTAATATTAAATAATTTACATTACTCTAAATTTGTATATATGACAATTTAAATACAATATGGCTAAAACATGATGCTATTTTAAATTGACAATTAAAATATGAACATTAAATACTAGAATCATGAATAATTACATTTTTATAAAATGTGTAATAAGATTTATGAAATTTCAAAAAATTAAGTAAATACTTTTAGTTTTTTAAAATTGTATTTAAAAGTTTAATAAGTAATTATAATTTGTACTTGTTTTTAATCTTAATAGACATTTTGAATATTTAATTTAAAAAATAGAAAAATAATTCAATTAAAAATTTACATTTATTTTTAATTTCACATTTTGCTGAAAACATTTAAATTGTGTACACTTTGATTATAATTACATTGCATGTTTAATTAATGTTAGATTTAGCTTAGAGTAATACTATCAGTAGAGCTCAAATTTTGTGAAAATTTCCATTATAACAACAAATTTCATGAATTTATTGAAATGAAGACAAGAAAATAAAATTTTAGAAAGTAAATATATACAATATAACAATTTTTCATGAATTTATTACTCATGTAAACTTAGCCAACCTATCATCAGACCACCCAGTAATAAACTATAATAATATATTCATATTTGTCATTTATTTTGATTTACCTTTATTTTATTACTCATCTAATCATATGTTTCCTATTTTGTTGTATGAAAATATATCTAACAAGGTAGGATTATAAAACATATTTTTTAATACTTTACTAGCTTAATTTGTAACTTCTAGATATTTCTGCAAATGGTTTATGGCCCACGAGGCCTATTTGCTGTTGCCTGTTTAGATTTTTGTAGCTACAGGAATTCCTAGGGAGAATGCAGCCTGTACTTATTATGTGTAGGTCACATTCGTTGTTTGCAGGGGCTCAACATAATTTCTAGGGATCGGAGCCCTGAACCACAGAACTCAGATGCAGTTTATAAGCCCATCATGTCACCATTTCAGAAGACTTTATTAAGTCACTCTTACATTTACAGCATTTAAACTTCCCAGCACAAAATTAGTCAGAAACGAACATAAGGGGAAACTCACAGAATCTGAAATTCACAGGGTTTTCATTTTGATATGCACTAAAGTTGCCGGAAGTTAGACATGATTACAACGAAAGGCAGGTATTCTGTCACTTCCTTCCCACTCTCTGCCTCTTTTTTCTCAGCGAGTAACCCTAGATTTGCAGAAGAGAAGAGGAAATGGGTGAATAGATGGGTTAGAAAACTAATACACCCTCGGTGTGTAACCACTAAATTATCTCCAGACTCCATGAAAATAGCACCAAAAAGAAGGAATTTTAACTTATTACAATTAAAATATAAGCATATAAATATAGCAAATTTAAATGGAGTCAGTTCAGTATCCAAAATAAAAAAACCCATCTATCCTGGAAGCCCTAATTATCTTTGTATTCCCAGCAATTCAAAAAAACATGATGTCCACAAGGCATTCACTTAGTGTTGACGATAAAGATGTTTGTGCATTTGCTTTTGAAACTTGGAAGAATGTCAGGTTTACATTTATATCCTTCTACCACCTTTCTATCCTCAGTCCACTGATGACCAGACAAAAGAAAAACAGAGATGATATCAGCAAATAAATCAGTTGCTTAATTGTAATGAGAATGGTCATGGACAGTTGTGTGAAGGTTCTGCACGGCTGCAGTGTGGGGCTGGCGGGGAGGGTCTGCACTCCCCCCCCCCCAGGTATTGTTGAATACCTATGCTGTGCAAAGCACCCTGCTATGTTCTGGGTGGTTACAGGATGAGAAAAACACTTGCAGTTTTAGAGGATGGAAATGGCACGTGTGAAGTAGAGGAAGGTAAGTAGGAAAACAGAATATCCCAACAGGCTGCATTCACTCTGACAAGGAGAAGCAGTAATTTTTGTTCTGGCTTGTTGCAAAAATAGAACCCTGAACCTTTCTCTTCTGCTGATTACAGTTTTACAGCATTGCCCATGGAGTAAACATACATTAAAAGCAATAAATAAATAAATATTTAAACTCTGGTATGATTGCAGACTCTCACTAATGCTGTAACAGGAGAAAAAACAACAACGAGACAGTGTCTCTGCTTACTGAAGACCTAATTAATGTTTATGAAGTGCTTTGAGATTGCCAAGCACTGTGGAAGGTTAGGATATTATTATTATTACCACAGATCTTTCAGCAGACATGACCTAGATATTCTTATAATCACAGCAGGAGTTGTTCATTCCCCATATAATTTATAAGGAGAGGAAAAAAAAGCACCCCACCTCTCTTCATGCTTGATTTGTCAGTTGTTCTTCTTATACGTAACTGATCCTCAAGAGAACGTTAATTTAGGCAACTATTTATTCTGTTCAGTATTATTTTGACATTTGATAATTATTAAAGTTTTTGTACATCTGTCTTTCCCAGAAGAAAAGGCATTAAATGCTGCTTGTATGATCATTGGTTTTGCAGGAACTTGGCTTTGACATTATTCTTTTGGTAAATTTCCAGTTCAGGGCTACGCAGATTATACATTTCAGTGCCATAGAGCCTGTACCACTCTGATATTTTACAAAAGAAGCTGTTGGTTGAGAGAAGACCATTGTAAACATTCCGAATGAAAAACTGACCTTTCTCAGTTTTCCCAATGTATTCTAAAGTAGCTAGAAGATATCTGGAAATTTTTAAAAATAAAAGTTCAGACTGGAACAGAGGTCAGAAATTTCTTGGGAACCTCTTTCTAAGACTCCCAGTGGACCTCCCAAAGAAAACAAATAAGACCCCAAGACCCAGGACAAAGGAAAGTTAATGTCCACAGTGAGGTAGACACTGTCAGCAATGATGCATACTGTTCTTGGGTGTAAGGTTTTGTGTTTTTTCATATTTAATTTTACCGATCATAGCTTCTTCCATTGCAAAATTTTACTTGTGATCATTAGTTCTATCAAGTCCAATTCTACTGTCAGATTTTGCTGGTCTAAATTTTGACCTGAAGTTTTGATTACTCTATTAAAGTCAGTAATCGGCTTTAAGGTATTTAATTTTAACTGTTGCCATTTTTACTGTTTATTTATTTCTAACAAAAATATTGTACATTGGAGAAAATGTATTTTTTAAACTGATGTTTGAGAAAACTTTGAACAGTTTATGAGGTAGAGAGACCAAGAGAGTTTTCCAGATTCACACATAAAATGCTTAGAAGTTGCATCTTCATCTTAACAAGTCAAAAGCTGAAGAGACTGAAAAATCAACATCTCTTCTTGCATCCTTAAGAGCAGGAGGACACAGGGAAAACTCAAAGATTGGAAAGACAGGCATATGTAAAGAATAATAATGTACTGGAGCAGATATTCATGAGTGAGAGTTAAAAAAATTCCAGGGGAATCTAGTCTTAGGGATCCCCAGATATTGTGAGATTTACTTCCAGGAGCTCGACTGGGTCCCCATAGTAAATATCTGAGAAAAATCTCCTGCTTCCAGCACTGGCAGGGGAAAAGCAATCATTTTTAAATACACTGGAGCATTCTGTTTTTAACAAGGTCTGCCCTCAGGTGAAGCTAACCACAGCCTAAGTTGCTGTGCTAGAGGATGTATCAATAGAGTCCTTGGAAAACTAAAAAGTAAAGAGAACAAACACTGAAAAAAAATAGACCAGAATATGCAAGGACTGTGGGCCAACTACAAAAAAAGTGTAATACATGCATGATGAGATTACCAGGAGGAGAAGAAAAAGGAAGGAACAAAAAAAATAAGACTGAGAATTTCCCCCAGACAGCAAACCACAGAGTCAGGAAGCTCAGGAAACACCAAGTCAGATAAATACCAAAAAATCTACACCTAGACATATTGTTTTTAAATACAGGAAATAAGAGATAAAGAAAAACGCCTGAAAGATGCAAGAGAAATCCAGAGAATTGGTGAGAGAAATAAGACCTAGAGAGAGGCTAAGATGGGGAAAGGGAAAGAGAAGAGAAAAGAAAATGTGATAATGCCATGGGTGAAAAGAGAGATGGCTGCAGAAAGGAGGGATATCAAGTAAGGAGATGGGAAGAAGATTGGGGGAAGGAAAGTTTAAAGAAGGCACAATGTCATAGGTTAAAGAAGGCACAATGGCTAAGTCATACAGACTCTTTGAAGTTTGGGGATTAACTTTTTTTTCCCTGCAGTGCTTGGTATAGTGCTCAGCATATTATAGGTACTCAGTAACTATTTTATAAATCAACTAGAGGCACGGTGCACGGATTCGTGCACCAGTGGGGTCCCTCAGCATGGACTGCAGGGATCAGGCCAAAACTTACAGTCCATCATCCCCCAAGGAATGTAGTAGTGCACGAAGTGGCAGGCGGCCTAGGAGGAGCCCAAGCCGGGCCAGGTGCCACTACGCTCCCACTTATCCCCGGCCCTGCTGCACCTGCCACCGCCACTCGATAGGCTCACTGATGCTCCGCTGCGGTCTCCATGTGCCCATCCCAGGGTGATACTGGTGTGCCTATGACTGAGAAGCAGCCACGGGCTCTCACCCAGTCAGTCCCAATGCCTCACGATCCTGGTCCGGGTTGAGGAGGGACACACAGGGGGAGTGTCTGTGGGAGAGGCTTGCGCCACTGCAGCTGCGCTCGCCAGCCGTGAGCCCGGTGTTTGGCACCTGTTGGTCAGCTGAGTGGCACTCCCGCTATGGGAGCGCACTGACCACGAGGGGGCAGCTCCTGCATTGAGCATCTGCCCCCTGGTGGTGAGTGTGCATCATAGCAACCAGTCGAATGGTTGAAAGGTCTCTTGGGTTTTTATATAGATAGATAGATAGATAGATAGATAGATAGATAGATAGATAGATAGATAGATAGATGTTAGTTGATTGAGCTGGCCTTCTTACTGTTTCTTAGACACATCAAGTACCCTCCTGCTTTGGAATGCTGCCCCCTAGAAATCTGCTTGGCTTACTCCTTCACCTCCTTGAAGTCTTTGCTCAAAATCACCTTCTCAGCCCATTAAGCACTACAACAACCCCCAACGCCCCCCAGAGTTCCTTATCCTGCTCTTTATCCCTCTCATGGCACCTATCATCCTTGACATATTACATGATTTTACTTATATGTTGTACTTGTGCCCTATTGTCCATCTTCCTCTGCTAGAATATAATTTCCATAAGGGCAGAGATCTTTGGTTTAGTTACTGAGTTATCCCAAACACTTAAAACAGTGTCTCCACATAATGAGCAATCAATGAATATTTGTTACAATATTGCATATCCATGCTTTCTCTTGTTCTCTTCTCCTCCACTTTTTATCTTTTCTTTTCCTAATAATTGACAGAAAATATAACCCAAACCATTCACTTCTTTTCTTACTTGTATTTTACTTCACTCTTCAATCTCAGCTGCACTGCAGCTAAATCCTGCATACATGGCTTGCTTCCCCCCTCTCAGAAGGTCTTATTGGTTGGTACATGTCATGTTATTATTACTGCTTGAGAAGGGCTGAATAGATGAATAAAGAACACAACATGGGTGCCTGAAAACGAGCTACAGGCCAGTTATATAATAGCCTGGATCAAATTTATTGAAAAGCTCTTCCATATATTGATTATTTCATCTGGGTATTAGTTATTTTTCCTCTAGGATAAGAGTCAGTGGCTTTTTAAAGCAATTTCCTGCTATCACAAATTCCTTTGTAGAACTATTTTTTTATGCAAGGGTAAAATTCAAGGCTAATAATATTTGGTTTATACTCTGCCCTTTTTCTTGCTACATTTAATAGATGAGCAGGCCCAGCAGTAGTGTGAGTTCATCAAAAGGTCTGTAAGTCATATTCAGATGTTTTCGGGTCAGCAAAACCCAAAGTGTGGTTTACTCAAGTCTTTTACCCCTAATCCTTAAATCCATCGATATTTCAAAGTAAACTTAATTCATATGTTTCTCATTCATTTGCCCTTAGTCAGGGGAGGGGGTGGAGCAGGGAGGAAGGTATTGTCTTAGGAACTGGCTTCCTTCTTCACTACCACAGACAGATCATTCATTAGCCACAGGCCCAACTCCTTGGCAGAAGTCTATTCCTTTATCCTTTCCAGTTCCCTTTTAATTGAAGCTTCGGCCTCAGCAAGCATCAGTGACAGCTGCCAAGGAAAGTGAAGTGGAAAGAAGCTGCATTTTCTATCATGGGAGCACAGAATTCCAGAACCTTAAACTTGGGAAATGATTCTAAAGATCATCTTATCCATATGCCATGTGACACTTTAATCACCTGAACAGCATCCTGGCAAATTCCCTTTCACTTCCTGCTTGAGCATCTCCAGTGATGGAGCTTCCGCAATGGGCCACAACCATGAGTCTTCAGCTATAAGAAAGACTGTTGCAAGGAACTGAGTCTTCTGTTCAGGTTTCAATCTGCCCAGTCCGTTCATCTATTCTGCAGGATTCAAACTCCAGTCCTCTTTGTTCTCATGTTCTCTTCCAAGAGAACTCTCCCTCATGACTTCACTCTCTGCCATACCTGGGTCATTCCTGAATCTGTACTTCCTGGTCCACCTTCCTAAGGAGCATCACACTCTGCATTTGACACAACCTTGAGATGAACATATTGAAACTAACTCATTACATTAACTCCTCCTCTAAATCTCATTACTCCTCTCATGTTACCATCTTAATAATGGCAGGATGCATCTACAAGCTCCTCTTCCTACCACATCCCCCACAGTTAATGATTCCTATCAGATGTAGCTCCAAAGTAGCTCCAATGTCTGCCTAAGCCTCCTCACCTCCACCATCCCTTCTTTTGTCCTAGGTGTCACTATCTCTCAACTGAGCGGAGGCAACAGGCTTACCTCCCATCTCTCTGCCTCCTCACTGTCTGTCTCCTCACCACATCTTTCTCCACATTGCTGCCTCAGTTACCTTTCTAGAAAATCCGATGTTCTGATGATTTCTTGCTACATTCCTTTCTTAGACATCAGCCATCCTCAGTCTTCTAGGCATCTGAGTGGCTTCTCAGTGCACCCAGAACACCTTGTTCATACACCTGTGATTTCTCTTATCACATTGTTTGGTTACTGTTTATTTACATGTTTATTCTTCCAATGGCCTATGAGGCCATAAAGGGCCGCAACTGTTTGTGGGTTTTCTTCATCTTTTTCTCCAGAACCTAGCATAATGTCTGGCATTTAGTGCATAGTCAGCAAATATTTATTGAAGAAATGATATACAGGCCATTCACCATCATGCTCATCTGACCAGGCTTGTCTAGATTCATTTACAATTTCATAGGATTTGACAGGTGCACAGCAAAGTGATTTAGCCATTGTCCTTGCTTATTAGTATTGTCCAAGCTTTAACATTTTTGGTAGTTCTATGATACTCTACATGAAAACTTCCACATGATTCTTACCTGATCATTGCATGGTTAAGCTAAAACTTAAAGTTGTTATTATTTTCATTTTTACACACAAAATGTAAGACCCTTATATGTATATCTAGCAAATTCCATCTTGTTAAACTCAATGTGAACAGAGGATCAGCTCTGGGGAAGGCACAGTACTAAGAACTTGAGGAAAACTGAATGGATTTATTGGGATTTAATAAAATCATGTTTTATTTGTTTTGAATTGAGGTGCCAAAATTTGTGCCATGAGTTGAAGATACTTTGAAGGTTACACTCTGGGTTAAGTCAGTAACAAAACAATTGATTTTTCAGGGCAGTACATTTTAACCACGTTGTAGCCATGCTTGGAGAGAAGTGTTGAGTCTGAAGGTCAAAACAAGTATTTAGATAAAGATGATATATTTGGTGGCAGAAGGGCCAGGTGGGCGACAGTAATGAAAATTTTAAAAATTTCCATTTTTCAGGATGGAGAAACAGGACAGTAATTAAGTATCCATAGTTGAGAGACAGTTCTGTGATAAGGGATCTTGTACGGAAAAAGGGTAGGGGCTGGGAGTTGGCAACAAGTGAATGGTGCCCTAGGGACAAAACTTACCTATGAAGGAGAGGTGTTGCTTTCCCCAAGTTGGCTGGGATATATATATTTCCTGAGGGGGCATTGTGTTGGTCATGCTTAGCTAAAGTGGAAAAAGAAACTTCTGAGTCCAAAATTTTGTTCCAAATCCTTACACTGGCTCCGGATCATGGAGATAACAAAAGTGGGTTGATGGTTCCTGCATCCTCCTCTTACCTGCATGCTTCTTTTAAGTTATGTAGAAAAATGGTTAGCTAAAGAGAAGCAAGGAAAGCAATCCACTAGAAAATGTCCAACCCAATTTATTTTCTATTTGATTCTGAATCTAAGCTAACGAATTTGTCTCCAAACTGCCTGGCCCCTTAAGGATACTGGCTTACTTCCCTGAGCCCATTTATACCTCTTCTAAAGGTGAGGCTGCTCCGGGATGTCTCCAGGATCCCCCTCTGCTAACCTGTGGCTAAAACAGAACTCCAGCCAGACCTGTCAAGGCCCCTCCCAGCTGCCCTCCAGGACATTCCAGGACCGAGTGTCCGCCCAGTCCTCATTTCCCTGTCAAAACGCTACTTATTCTCTGAGTGCACTCATGCATCAGTCCTCTCCTTACATTATAGAACTGTCTCTTGTTATTGAGCCTCTTTACCCAATATGAACCTCTGCTATAGTATCCCTTGCACTGTACTTGCAGTTGTTGGCACATTTCTCTGGAATAGATGTTCTTTGGGGGCAAGAGTTTGGTCTTTTCATCATATTCCCATCATCTGACTCAGTGCGCCTGGCACATAGCAGGTCTCAGAAAATGTTTTTTGAAAGAGTGAATGAATGAATGAATAAATGATGAAGTGAATGAATTTCTATCACATTTCCTTAATCTCTCAGGCTGGAACACTTAGCTGTGACACTTTCTGAAAAGGAAATAAGATTATATTTTCTCTAAGTGAACTTAGGCTGGTACCTATAGTCACTGATTAATTTTCTAAATTTAATGCCCTAGTCCTTTAGTGGCCTATTCTAGAACCTTATAGCATTCTTGTCAAGCTCATTGGCTTATAATTTTCAAGATCAGTCTTCCCTTTTGAATAGCAGAGCTACATCTGTTGGCCTCCAAATGTCCAGCATAGTAATTTGTCTAAGTTTACATGGCTTGTCAGTGGACAAGTTGGGAGCAGAATGCCAATGACCTGTCTCCATGGAACTTTGTTAACATCTAGTTAAAGAGAAGTCTTTAAACATGAATTGTCATTATATTTCACCAAACATATTTCCTTAGGACACTAATCAATATTCCTGGCATTGTAGATTATTTTCCTTTTCATCTAAGAAAGAATGATTATTTCCTATTGTTTTACCATACCCAGAGAATGAGCTTGCACTTAATCCAATGAAGATGTACTTAAAGATGCAAGGATTAGCCAATTGGTGGAAATGTTTCCCCTTAATAAAACCCCTTTCATCCTTATCCAATGCATTAATTTTTGTGACCTGATAATATATCTAATAATCCTATACATCCATGTGCTGCTGCTTACATTGCTGCTATCTGTATGAGTAGGATAAGAAGATTGACGTTGGTAAACATTCTTTCTATACCCACCCTGCTGCCATCACCACACACACAACAGATTGTCTTTTTTGCTCCATTCTCTTTCTCACACCAGATTAACCCAAAAAGACCCACTCTGTTTCTGGATGTTGTGCTTCTAATAGATGCAGACATGTGAGTCACCTAGAAAGAGGGACTGAGCCTAGTGATTTCTCAAGTGTTCTCTGGTTTCAGTTTGTTGTGGGAATTCATGAGGTTGGCTATGGAGGTACACAGCACAATGCCTGCCACATAGTAAGCCTAATAAATATAAGTCCTCAAAAATAGGATAGAATAGCATAGGACAAGATTAAATAAGATGAGATGGAAGGTTCCCTATAGCTAATTATTTTCACTTATTATCATATAACAAATAACAGGTCAGTGTCAAACCCTGTCTAAAACTTGAAGGAAAAATGCACTGGTGGAAATCCTATATTTTTAGCAACACTGAATTTGTATATACCCTTAAAGTGAAAAATTAATGAACTTTCTTAAAAGTTTATATAAAATGTAAGATAGTTATCCTTGGACATATAATTCAAATCTTCTTACTTATTTTTAAGCATTTCCCCCCCAGTTGCACCTACCAAAAGAATGTTGCTTAAAATCTGAATTTGACTGCTAATATTCACACATATGGCAAATATGAACTAATCAAACCACAGATATTTTGCTGCATTCCATGGTGTCTCATTTATTTGTTTAATTTGCAGCTATAGCAACTAGATTCCACCACTTTAGGCTTTTACACAGAGACCTACAGTCTGATCAGCTTGGTTGAAGTTTGGCACTCAGCATTACACTCAATTGAAGACATATGCACAAACTCACCACATTTTTAAAGCTGGTTTTCACACAGGGCAGATATGTAATATTTGCATAAAATATGAAAAGCAACCTTCTGCATGGATAGTAGGCAATTAAAAGATGTTGTGACCTTCTCTTCTGTAACATTTCAAATCTTAAAGTTTTCTTGGCATGCTTCTCCAAAGCCCATCTGACTTTGAAGCAGCCTGCCTCTCCACAGAAAGCTCGCTCCAGCAATGACTAATGGATTGACCTGGTGCCATGCTAGTGCTGCTCCACGCATGCTGCTCTGCACAAGACGAGCACTTGGAAATGACCTTGAAACAGAGTGTTGCCAAGTTAATGAAATATGGCCCTTCAAGAAGTGACATTTCACAAGCAACTTACAGAAGGGTATGCGCAGCATTGTCAAAGCTCAGCCTCTCAATGTGGTGTTTGGTTTACCAAGATGTTTAACATACACAAGGAATGATGCTCCCTCTTAATTTTAGTTGCACTTTGTAACAGGTTGGAAAAATTAGGTAATGGAGGAAATTGGCATTCCACTGTTGTTTCTTTTAGGTGTTTTCTTTTCAAATTTTTGCTGAAAGAACAGAAGATGCCCAAAGGGTAAAGGTGTAGTTAGTGGAAAAAGAGAAGATGGTACGGAGAAGTACCTCTCTGCACCTGTAAACTGCCCCGTTGGTATGATTCCATCCCACCAGACTTAGGCTCCAAGAGAGGAGCATTGCACACCCACATGGTAACCTGTCATAGTTGAAAAAATGCTCACTGATGTTGACAGCATTTGTTGCTATATGGTTTTCCAGATACTGGAAAACCAGATGCTGGACGTGTTTGTGTTGGTGCACAATGTCTCCTTTCAATTGCGCTTCTCATGCTGGTGACTCCATATGGTAACCTGTCGTAGTTGAAAAAATGCTCACTGATGTTGACAGCAGTTGTTGCTATATGGTTTTCCAGATACTGGACGTGTTTGTGTTGGTGCGCAATGTCTCCTTTCAATTGCGCTTCTCATGCTGGTGACGTTGGCTGACATTTTAGGATCTGGATAATAGAGCTGTGCTTTAACCTTAGTGGTAGTCAGTGATCAGTCTCCTGGATTGACATGACTTTGGAACGTCCCCCTCTGCTTCCCTCCCTGTGAACTTGCTGCCATACCCTTGAGGAGGCTAAGACAGGCTAAGGTCAGAGCAGTCAAGGTGGGGTGTTGGAAGAATACTGGGGAGCAAGTCATTCTCTGAATTCATTCTTAATTATCTTAAGCTCGCTCTCAGGTTTTTATACAAAGTTAGACTCAATACTTCTTTTAAAAAAAGAAGAAGAAGAAGAAGACACTCAGCCCTTCTTGAGCATTCCAAGCAGACTGTAGAAGACCTCTGGCCATTCTTATTTTTAAAATGCTGATAATCCTCACTAAGCAATCTTGGGAAATTGACATCTATAAGATCAGGGCAACATACTGTCAACAGCAACTTCCCAGAACATTCCTTCTTACTTCATCTGGATTTTTCAATAAGCAATTTGATATTTCTGTAAGTTTATACTGGAATCACTTAAAATGAAGGCATTTTTTCCTTATAAGCGCAAGCCTTCCAGACTCATCATTTTGTAGAGTTACATAAGTAAGCCTTGCAACTAAGCTAAAAATCTAAATTACAGAATGTAATTGTTGCAAAACTGTTCATATTTTATACAGTAACATATTAAAACCAATGACACATTTGCAAAACAGTTTTTTTGTAGAATAATTTATATTGAAGTCAAGCTTGGTGATGCTAAATATCATATGCTAAATTATTTGCTTGTGAATTCTTTCCCCTGGTTGCCTGTTTTTGGTATTGCTCGAATGGTTCTGACATAGGAAACTCAGAAAGTTTCCATTATATTACCTTATTTTCTTGATCTATCTATATTTAGGGTGATTTGCTTTAAATTATAGCACACACCTTATTTTTTCACTTTTAAATGTTTTTAAGTGGAGAACATGTTTTCCCAAATAGCCCTCATTTTTAATTTAGAGCTCTCATATTAATATGCCTAATTTTTAATGTATTTTCTAAAACACTTCTCAACTTCTTAAATAAAGGATGACACTGAAGGAGGGGTGAGAAAAAGAGAGAGAAATGTAGCAGGGAATATCAACCATCAGGTACACGGTGACTTCGGTACTTAATATCGTAGATCATGGGAATCAAGGTCCAATATGAAAAGAGAAGCCCCAGGCCAACGAGATTTAACCCCTGAGAATCCTTTGTCCTTGCCCTTCTGCTAATTTTAGCACTGAGCACTTCCTTTCTCCTCCTGGTGATAGTTGTTATTTCTCTTTTCAGTAAACATTTCAGATATGAAGTAGAGAGCTTATCATTATTCAGTATAGTCAGACAATATGTTTGCCTTTAAGCTATATTCACAGTTTCACCATTCCTAAATTTTAGAATCATATGAGATTCTTTATGTGTATGTGAATAGAATGGAAAACGTTGTCTTATAAAAAGCTTTATTCTGAATCCTCCCAGAGCTTCCCCCAATTGAACAGAGGCCTTCTTTGCTTTCATTGCAAAATATCTGACATTTTCTTTGTACCTTCATATATATTTATACTAGAATACACGATTGAAAGAAATATGATCTTGTATTAGTCAGGATTCTCCAGAGAATTAGAATCAATAGGACATGTGTCTGTAATAAGGAATTGGCTCATGTGATCTTGGGAGACACCTGGAGAGCCCATCAGAAACCAGGTTCTCAGGTTTTCGTCCAAGTTGAAAACCTGAGAACCAAAAGAGGCGATGTACTAGGTTCTAGTCTAACTCTTCAGACCAACGTCAGGAGGACAGTGATGTCCCAGCTTTAAAAAGTCAGGTAGAGAAAAAAGTCAGCAAATACTCCCTGAGTCAGCCTTTCTTTCTATTTAGGCCTTTGATGGATTGCAGAGGCCCACCCCCATTGGGAAGAGCAATCTGCTTCATTCAGCCTACTGATCCAGATGTTAATCTCATCCAGAATCACCCTCATAGTCATACCCAGAATAATGTTTAAGCAAATGCCTGGGCACCCCATGGACCAGTGAAGTTGATGTGTAAAATTAACCATCACAGATCCCCATTGAAACTCCTCTTTTCCTTCAAGAACAACTCCACTTGTAGAAGTCTGCAGAATGCCTTCCTCTTCCATGCCATGAAAGTTGTACTTATGTTGGTCAACCCTGCTGGGCCCAGGTCTTAAAGGTTCTGATTGGTTCAGTCTGAGATGGGACTCATGCATCATGAGTACTTTTTAATTCTTCCTTACATGGTTCTGAGGCATAGCTAAGTTTGAGAACCCTCAAATTTGTCTCTAGGCTTCTTTGAAGTCAATGGAAGAACACAAGAGGAAAGTCACCTTGGTTGATGGCTGGAGCTGAGCTGAATGGAGGATATGGCACACAGACAAACCTGGCTAAATGTGCATAACCAGGTTAACTTAACCATAATGAGCTGATTACAAGGTGGCATCTCTGCCTTGGTTTCTGCTGGGATAAAATGCTGGCACCATGCCAGGATTCTAGGAAAAATGAATCAATATTAACATTTCTTAGGAGATTTAAAGCATAATGCATGTGTCAATTATTATTAATCCTTGAAAATATTTATGGAGTTAAATTGTCTGTAACTAATTAGAGATGGCAATTAACAGGAGATACGAGTTTCCTCTGAGTTATATGGAACAAAATATAAAACTTTTATATAACTCTATTTCCTACAGAAAGGATTTTTTGCTTGTTGGTGGGATTTTTTAAGTTTTATTTTATTTTATTGGATCTCATTACTTTTTCATAAATCCTATAAACAGAATTACAGTGAGGTGAGTCATAATATTAACACTTTTTTGAAGGTTTTTTTCCCACCAATGCAGCTTGGAATGTAGGGGATTTTTTTAAAACTGCATTTGAAAAACATGGAAGGGGAAAGAAAGGAAGGAAATGAAGGAGAAAAAATGAGGAAGGAAAAAGGGGGAGGAAGAAAAGAGGGAGCAAAGGCACAAAATATTTCACTTTAGATTACATTTTTTAACTTAATGACATTATAAAGATAAGCCGTGAAAAAACACATGGCGCTAAGGAGAGCAAACATATTAAGAACAATATGCTATATATGCCAGGTCCCTTAAAACATATGCTGTGCAGATGTTTCTTTCCTGCAGCGACTGTGTCAAGCAGCAAGAATGGACCGGCTTCCGGCACAGACACAGCTGATTCTCACAGCCAATTGGCCTGGAGGTCAATCCCTCCCAGTTTTACCTACAACAATCAAGGCTTAATCATGGTATCTCATGGATATGTTATAGACAACCTTGAAATACAAATGGGCTTGGATTTCAGAAGTTTATGAGCCAGTCATTGGAAACTGGGAACGTATTTCCCCACAGAAATTTTGTTTTGTAAGTGGTAATTAATTTTTGAGGCGAGCTTATAAACTCTGCTCATTCTGTTTTGAAGTCGAAACATTGTGCATTTACAGTGATAAATAGTAGACTATAATATTAAAAACTTGTTGAGCTAAAGAACATAAAAGAAATAAAATCCATTTTGGAGTAGCTTAAAACTTTTCACTTAAATGCTGGTGCTGGAGGGAAAGCAGAGTTAATTTGAGGAGCCTGAAGATGTTCAAACATCTAATGTTGATATTTGAGAGTGCCAGTCAATGGAGCAAAAGCCATTCTTTCTTGAGGGTCTCTGCAGCCACGTGTGTGTTTTAGGCTGAGCACCAAAAAGCAACACACTTAGACCATATTAATAAATCCTCAATAAAAACCTTTCCTTTCTACAACAGAAATCGATGAATCACATACTGTGTGTGACATGCTCCTTACCACTTAGGCCAGAAGGAAAGCAGGAAAGACCCCTCTCCTTGTGGAGCTTATAATCCAGCGGATGAGACAGCCAAATAATTGTACTGATAGATGACCTATGATTCATCCATTTTTATGAAAAAATATTATATGACAATTGAAATTGATACCTATTTACAGGAAATAATGATGCCTCTCATAGGCTGTGGCTGGGGATAGAGAGGAACTAAAACTTTGTTAAATACCTGCCATGGGCCAGCCACTTACTTTTTGACTCTCTCATTTAACCCTGAGTAACCCTGGGCATCGAGATCTTTATCACCATTTCTCAGAAGAGGAGCTGAGACTCAGAGACCTTCACAGATGGGAAGACACTCTGCAGCAGAGCCAGATGCGAACCAAGCCTGTCCGACTCCAGGCACTCTCTGCCCACCCAAGCTGCCTATTCTGCAAAAACACTCTGGACAGAGCTCCTATTATTTTACTCAGTATCCTATATGATAAAGAGCTAATGTGCTAATTAGACCGAACAGCTTAACGACCTTCCGGACATCCTTCTGGACGACCTTCCAGACGAAGCCGGGACTGTGAGGGCCAGCTGGAGCTGCGAGGGGCTGTGAGGGCCAGCCAAGGTTGCAAGGAGCTGCGAGGGCCAGCCAAGGTTGCAAGGAGCTGCAAGCGCCAGCTGGGGCTGTGAAGGCCGAGCCCCTTGCACAGATTTCGTGAATCGGGCCTCTAGTTTTTGTATAAGTGTCAATGCACTAATCTGTACCTGCAAGGGGCTGTGAAGAGCTGCGAGAGCCAGCCAGAGCTGCGAGGGGCTGCAAGGGCCAGCCGGGGCTGCGAGGGCCAGCTGGGGCTGTGAAGGCCGAGCCTCTTGCACAGATTTCGTGAATCGGGCCTCTAGTTTTTGTATAAGTGTCAATGCACTAATCTGTACCTCCAACTTAGTAATGGAAAAGAGACTTCCTCTCCTGATGCTGGTCTTCCTTTCACCAATGCAAGCTGTTTCAGCCTGTTCTGATGCCATTGATTTCTCTCACACCATAGCCAGCTCACCTGAGACTCCTAGTGCAGTGTCCTCTCCTTTTTTCCCACCATATATTTTTGTCTGTTTTTTTATTTTGTGTTGATATTTACTACCCTGAGCATTTCATTGCAAGTTTCTTTGCCCTTTTGAGAAATTGAATACACGTTACATAAATAGAAAAGAAATAGCCGAGACTTCTGGAATTCTTTGATGGTCTCTTTCTGTGCCCTCCAGTTGACCTAGAACAGGGCCTTGCACTAGAGAGTGAGCAATAAGGTTGGTAACTGAGTGACTTCAGCAATTCTGAAGGACAGTTCTGGTTCCTTTAAAGAGGACCAAGACGTTGTTGGCTCCAGCTTTATATTTTAACGTCATCATAAGACTTACTACTTTCCTTTTCCTTAACGGAGATTCATCTCTTGCATTTCCTTCTATCATTCATAAATGGAATGTAAAGGACCATGAGCACAGCTAGCAAATATCACTCTTCTCCCTCTCGCTGTGGTCAGCACTGTATAGATATTGTCCACTCAGTCCTCGCAACCCTATTATTATTCCCATTTCACAAAAGG
>NW_005354291.1:17877579-17885185 GCF_000412655.1 Myotis brandtii
TTTCTTTAATCCACATATTTTTTGGATAATTTCAAGTTATACAGTTTAATGTATGGACAGAAAACTATAGGTCTTCTTTATTCTTCTGGGCTCACCCTTGTTTCCTGTGGGCTCCCAACCCACACTAACCCGGGATCTCTGGAAAATGTGTGCTTGATCCCCCTACCCCCTCTGCCTCTTGGCATGTGGACCCCAGCACGCTTCCCGTCATTACTGCCACCAGAGATAGCATCCAAAGTTCTTAGGGCACATCTGCAGCTCTCCGGAACAGAAAAAGAAGAAATGAGGTTCTCTCTGCTATTCACACTGGAAAGAGGGAGACCTCCATTGTGAGTGATCCCCAGGAAGTGAGCCTCATCCAGGGAATGGGAAGGAGGCATAGTGAGAGATTAACCCATTCATGGATATTTGCCCAACAAATAACTGCTTAATACTCTTATGCCTAAGACTTTTCTGGGTAATGAAATTGTTCCTCTAAAAAACAAACAAGGCGAACGGCGAGCAGCGGCGGCGACGCGGAGAGGCGCAGCGGAGGTTTCCTGGTTTCGGACCCCAGCGGCCGGATGGTGAAATCCTCCCTGCAGCGGATCCTCAACAGCCACTGTTTCGCCAGAGAGAAGGAAGGGAATAAACCCAGCGTCACCGTTCACCCCAGTCGCATCATGCCGCTCATCAGTCTGCACAGCCGCGGAGGCCGCAGCAGCGAGAGTTCCAGGGTCTCCCTTAACTGCTGTAGTAACCTGGGTCCAGGGCCTCAGTGGTGCTCCTGATGTCCCTCACCCACCCCTGAAGATCCCAGGTGGGCGAGGGAATAGTCAGAGGGATCACAATCTTTCAGCTAATTTATTTTACTCCGATAATAGGCTGAATGTAACAGAGGAACTAACGTCTAATAACAAGACGAGAATTCTCAATGTCCAGACCAGGCTCACAGATGCCAAACACATCAACTGGAGAGCAGTGCTGAGCAGTAGCTGCCTCTACATCGAGATCCCAGGCGGAGCTCTGCCAGAGGGGAGCAAAGACAGGTGAGGGCCAGCCTGTTGTGTCCTCACTCCTAGGGGAGGAGGGAAACCAGAGTCCAGAGTCGGGCGGCCATCCCTGTTTTGAGTAGCGGTCTAGCAGTTTTCCGGAGATCTCCACAGGGGGCACGGCCATATTTACGGACATCTGGTTATTTTTCCTCCCCTTCCCCTGCTCCATTGAACAGAAGGTAGAAGTCACATGCAAATGAATATTTTTTTATATATGAGACATTCCCTCATCAGGATATCATAGCTTTGGGGGAGAGAGGGCTGTACTTAGAAATTTCTTTAATCCACATATTTTTTGGATAATTTCAAGTTATACAGTTTAATGTATGGACAGAAAACTATAGGTCTTCTTTATCCTTCTGGGCTACCCTTGTTTCCTGTGGGCTCCCAGCCCACACTAACCCGGGATCTCTGGAAAATGTGTGCTTGATCCCCCTACCCCCTCTGCCTCTTGGCATGTGGACCCCAGCACGCTTCCCGTCATTACTGCCACCAGAGATAGCATCCAAAGTTCTTAGGGCACATCTGCAGCTCTCCGGAACAGAAAAAGAAGAAATGAGGTTCTCTCTGCTATTCACACTGGAAAGAGGGAGACCTCCATTGTGAGTGATCCCCAGGAAGTGAGCCTCATCCAGGGAATGGGAAGGAGGCATAGTGAGAGATTAACCCATTCATGGATATTTGCCCAACAAATAACTGCTTAATACTCTTATGCCTAAGACTTTTCTGGGTAATGAAATTGTTCCTCTAAAAAACAAACAAACAGTCAGTCAAGGGAGAAAAGTTAAAGTTCCAAAAAGTGGGGGAGAGCACCGGTAACTAGTTTTCAGGAGCTGAAACTGGGAGTCTAGAGCAGTTGCAATGATTTGGGGAGAATTTCCATGCATGATGCATTTAGAGAATGCAAACTAATTGGATATTTCTGGAAATGGAGTCAAAGGTGGGGCGTAGCTGACGCTGTAGTTAGAGAAACAAGAAGGGGCTCAGATCTGGGAGAGCCTCACATACCAACAGCTAGTGTAGGTTTTATCTTTAAGGAAACAAAAGGATGGCAAAGTTTTGCATGAGGAAGATGATTCGATTTACACGTTAGAGAGACGGGTGGGGGGGTTGGGGCTGCCGAAGAAGGTGACTAAGGTGGAGGAACAGCATTTGCAGTCAGGAATACCACCATATGTTGGACAAACCACCTGAAGTGTGGTCCCACAGCAAAAGATGTGCAAGGAGGCAAGGACACTGGGAGGTCCCCCATGGCCGGCCCCAAAATGCCCAGTGTGCTGGCCAAAGACACTGAACTTGATTCCAATACCTTGAGGGGAAGTTTTTGAAGAATTTTAAACAGAGGAAAAGTGGGGTCAGATGAGCATTTTAGAAGGCTTCCTCCTTCAGGGTGGAAGGAGAAGAATTGACAGGGGCAGCCTGGATTTGGGATGGAAAACAAGAAGTCTGAGAATGGAGCTTTGGTCAACACCCACACTACAAGGAGGAAAAACTGAGGTGACACCATCACAGGGGCTGAAGAATAGCTCAGAGAGAAAGGAAGCCGAGAGAGGAGGGCACTTGGGAAGAAGGCAGGTCAGTAACACCCTGGGCCACAGACGTCAGCAGCTGACACAGTGCTGAGGAGTGGCAAAATGACTACAAGGGAACAAACCAACAGAGAAAAGAGGAGTTTATCTAAAAAGCAAAACACAGTTTTTAAAAAGATCCCATTGATATGGCATTTTTTAAGATGAGGGAAGATGAATGGTTTCATCTTTGAAGCCAGAAACAAGGGCAGATTGAGAAACAGCATTAGAGGTAGATGGTTTTCCCTTACCGGCCTCAGCTCCGTTTTCTCCAGTGAATGACTTGCTATTTCTAACATACGTCCTTAGCAAGGTCAGAAGTTCCCCCAGCCACACGATAATGGCCTTTGGTGTTCTTTCTACCACTTAATTTTTTTTCCATATTGACCTGAGTGTCAATCTATACATACTAAGGATAAATCACAGGAGGATATGCAGAAATATAGTAAAAAGAAGTTACTTGTTTTGCACATCCCTTGAGAAACTTTAAAATAATTCCTCCCATTTCTGACTTCTCATTTGTCCGAAGCAATAAACACAAAAAGTAACAAAAACACAATTTGATTAATTGGAAAACTGCATGATTTCAATTACGTCTTTTTCAAAAATGTTCTGAAATTTGATTTGATATGTAAGAGCTTTCAGAAATTTCTGTGGACATGTCGTTAGAGAAAGCCATTTGTTTTTGTGAGGATTCAGAAGGAGAAGTATATTTCAGAAAATAGATAAAATTAGACTTGACTTGGAAAAATAGTCTCTGGTCAAATGTTATTTAAAGACATTGGTCTATGGGCTTCATGCATTGGCTGTTTCTCAGGATAAATATGCAGGTAGGAGCCAGGAAGGGCATTTTCAGAGGTTGCTGTGAAGTTGGTATTATAATGAGCTCAGCCTACCCATGACATCTTTGGAGGTATGAGAGTACAGATGAGATACAGATGCTTCTCAGTTCTTTCTCATAATTTCTCTAATCTTTCTGGCAATTAAAAAAAAGGTGGCGAGAGAAGGAAAAACTCTTCAGGAGTATAAAGTGTTATTGAATTTGCAGCAGTCGTCATGGTTACCTGCATAGTTTCATTGCTTTATTAATGTGTAATTCTCTGTATTTCTGGAAATATCATTATAGTGAAACATAATAGTCTGCAGCTTCTGAGTGAGTTTCACCATGTATCTGAGACTCTGACAATGGCCGTGACGAATGTGTGTGGTTTCTGGGCCACCTGTGCACTGTTGATCTAGTAACTAGGACATCACTGTTTAGGGAAAGACGACTTGAAGTTAATGACTCCTGAGAATTTCTTAAAAGTTCACATACTTTGTTAAACAAAGTGCTTATTTTTTCCTAGAGGAAAATGGCCCGAATCTGAGTCTTTTTCTAACTAAAAGAACTTACATTTTCTGCCACTAACATTTTAAAGTAATCACTATTACTTACTGAAGTCACTTTGAGGGATTTGGGATTGTTTTTCTGATCAATTCTCTTAAAAATTATCTTTCCTAAACTTTTTGTATCATTGAAAGATTTATTTCATTTTATTCTTTCCATCACCATTTATCCCTTCTCTGCCCTCTTCCAGCTCCACCCTCCACCCCTGCAATCACCATCTTGTTGGTGTCCCTGTCCAAAATTTTTGTGAGACACTGTTAATAGAAGTTTTTGAGCAAGTGTTTCTAAGTATATTCTTCCACTGCCCAAGTTGAAGCTAAATAAAATAGTTCAGTAAATCATCTCTCAGGCCAACAGCTTATGGCAGATACTGCTAGCTGGTCCCCACATTCATTTCTCTTCTTCCTGGGCACTCGCCAGACTGTACTTCCCAGCATCCCTTGCAATTTGTTCTGACCATAGGACTCATGTGACACTGGAATGTGAGTGGAAGTTATGAAATCACTTCCAGGTCTGGCTCATAAATACCTCCCACTTAATCCTCCCACCTTTTGTTTCCAGCCTGGCCGGCCATCCTGGACTCTTGAGTAACTGGGCGGATCAGAGCCTCACTGCTGACCAGGACCATCTATTGTTGTGGAAAAGAGACAGACCCTCTGAGATGTCAGGATCGTGTGCTGTGTTGCCCTAACTAATGTACTGCTTGGCCATATTTCTGGTGTGCTGTGTTGCCTCGTGTTGCCCTAACTAATGTACTGCTTGGCCATATTTCTTGAAAGTGGGCATATAATTCTTGGGGAAAGTCCATGCTTTCCCTCCACAAGTTTTTCCTATAGCTTCTTTCATAGCCTTTAGAAAGAAACTGGCATTGTAAACCTCAGGGCCCCTAATCAGTGTTCAGTGGTGACTTTGCTGTTTTGACAGGTGCTAGAGGCCTGAATGGCAAGATTGTAGACGATTGGAAAATGTCATAGACCCTTGTGACTTATGTGCACATGGAACCAAAGGAGATGGAATTAACCTTTTCTGAATACTTCTATGTACCAAGGACTGTGTTTAGTCCTCTAATATACACTAATATTGTTATAATTAACCTTCTAGGAAACTCTGTTATTCCCATTTTACAGATTTTTAAAGTGTCATATACGTTTAATAACATCTTCATAGCTAGGGAGTAGTGGGGAAGGATTCAAATAAAAGTTTTCCTGGAACCAAATCCAGCCAAGCTTTCCACTTCACTGCTTTTTGTGGCACACACTCAGTTAACTAACATCAGTTGATCATTATGCTCTAAGACAGAATGATAGCCAGTAATAATTGGAAACATATGCAAAGAATATTTGATTATCTGTGATGTTGGGAACAGAAACTCCCATTAGATTTTTAGAAAATTATAATACTGACATGGTTGAGTTTTACCTTCTGTCTTAATTAAGATATCATAACAGTTGCTGTAACAGATAGCAAACTAATAGCACTTTAAAGCCGGTGGTCTGGGGGTTGGCAGGCCAGCTCTTCCTGAGGTCAGCGAGGGCCCCAGGCTCTTTCATCTGGCTGTTTCTGGATCCTCTAGGATTGTTCTTCATCTGCATGGTGGCAGTTGGCTTACCACACCACATCTGCATTTAATCCTTAAGAAGAGGGTACAAGAGAGGAGAGGGCAGATGTCTTTCCAGTTAAAGGCATGACCAAGAAAGTGCACCCATCACCTTTGCTCAAAAAGTTACATGGTCTTATTGCTGTCTAACTGCAAGAGAGTCAGGATATGTCATCTTTAAATGCTTGGCCTTGTGCCGGTCCTTATATTCTTACAGAAGAAGGGGACAAGAGATATTCTGGGACAAAGCAGCCTTTGCCACACCTTCTTTATCTTCCCATTTTTTATAAACATGATAATAAGAAAGAACCAAAACAGCAGTAGCAGAGAAGGGAAGGAAATGAATCAAGGAAACTAAGTAATTCAGAAATTGAGTATCTCCTTTCTCCTTAACTTCTTCCAGAACACATGCTAAAAGAATCAAGAATTTGTGCCTTGCACAAATGACTTCAAAATAGGCTGTAACTATTAAATCAGGCATTCTCTGGATAAGATGATTGCAACAAATTGAGGCCATACGAACAAAGATTGGGTATTAAATAATATTAAGTAATTAGAATTAATTTCATTACGTGTGACATGTGGTTAAATTATAAAACAAAACCTCATATGGTAGAGATATTTACTGAGGTCTATATAAGTGAAACGATATGATGTCAGCAGTTTGCCTTAAAATACTACAGGGGGGAAAAAGGGAGAGGGGTTGATGAATAGTTAAAATTAGACTGGGAAAATGTTCTGAGTTGTTGAAACTGGATGATAGGTTCATGGGGGTTCATTATGCTATTCTTTCTACTTTTAGGTATATTTGAAATATTCCATACCATAATAAAAAGTGGGATAAATACTTGTTCCAGGAAAGAAAAGCAATTTTTGGCAGTGCCCTGAGGTTCAGATGAGCTCATTTCTGTTCTCCAGTTAAGTGCATTCTTAAGTTTCCAGTGTATTATTATTTATTCTACATGCATACAACTGGAAAATGCTCATTTCATCTAAAGAATTCATTACAATTTGCTTTTGAGCCAATCAAATAAAACTTTGGTGAGTGCCTGCTGCATCTAGTTATGCAAAGGATGCAAAAATGAGTAAGATGAGCCCCCTAACCACTAAGTTTAAAGTCTAATTGGCAAAATAAGACAGTCTCTCAAATAAATCTGATTGACAAGAAGTGCACAAAAAGGCTTAAATGTTAGGAAATCATATCAAATTGGAAGGATAGGGAAAGTTTCCTGGGTCAGATATTATAAGCTTTAAAGAAAGGGTAGGCTTTTGATAGATGGAAGTGGTGGGGAGAGTGGTCTGGGCAGGGGACCACCAAGAGAAAGCCTCCAAGCCAGAGAATATGAGATGGTTTCCTGGTGACAGGAAAGGAAGAACTGGTTTTGAGTATATCAGAATGTCCCATTAAAGGAAATGAGGTAGTAAAGTGGACCCAACGGAGAAAATTCATATTTTTTTGGGGGGGGGGGACACATATCTTTTTGAGACAATGGGAGACTCTAGATGAGATGTGCATCCCCAGATGTGGTGGAGCACAGAAAGAGGTTGGTCAATTGCATATATTGACAGTTAAATCTGTAGTTAGATGATGAGCTTACTACTGAAGAGAATAAAGATTTTTTTAAGGCCAGTTTTATTAAAGTCGAGGATGGGAATTATGACATCCTTATTGTAAAAAAGACAGAATGGTTTTAGTTGACACTAAAAAAATATGAGCCCCTGGTATGGCAAGGTTTGTATTTCTCAGTATTCCTCTCTCTCACAGAGACCGCTTATCTCTATTTTTTCCCTACTATTTCCTTCAGGCTAAGCTTTTCCAAAGAGTTGTCTGCCTAACTTTCATTCACTCTTTTTTTTTTTAATTCCTTATTGTTGAACATATTACAGATGTTCCCTTTGTTCCCCCATTGATCCCTTCCCCCTGCCCCCTGCCCTGCCCCAGGCCTTCAGCACCCTATTGTCTGTGTCCATGGGTTATGCATATATGCATACAAGGTCTTTGGTTAATTACCTCCCATCC
>NW_005354291.1:17885583-17903684 GCF_000412655.1 Myotis brandtii
GAATAAACTCAAAATGGATAAAAGACTTAAATGTAAGTCATAAAACCATAAAAATTCTAGAAGAAACCATAGGCAGCAAAATCTCAGACATCTTTCATAGCAATATGTTTATAGGTACATCTCCTAAGGCAAAGGAAACTAAGGAGAAAATGAACAAATGGGACTACGTCAAAATAAAAAGCTTCTGCACAGCAAAAGAAATGAAAAGAGAGTCCACAAAATGGGAGAAGATATTTGGCAATGATACATCTGATAAAAGGTTAATATCCAAAGTATATAAGAAACTCATGCAACTTAACAAAAGGAAGACAAACAACCCAATTAAAAAATGGGCAAAGGACCTAAATAGATACTTCTCCAAAGAGTACATACAGACGGCCAAGAGACATATGGAAAAATGGTCAAAGTCACGATCATCAGAGAGATGCAAATTAAAACAACAATGAGGTGTTACCTCACACCTGTCAGAATGTCTACCATCAACAAATCAACAAATGACAAGTTCTGGTGAGGATGTGGAGAAAAGGGAACCCTATACACTGCTGGTGGGAATGCAGACTGGTACAGCCACTGTGGCAAACAGTATGGAGTTTCCTCAAAAAATTAAATATGGAACTGCCATTTGACTCAGTGATCCCACTTCTAGGAATATATCCATTCACTTTTTAACCCAATCTGAATCACAGTCCTGGCTCAGCACTCCACTGAAACTGTGTTCAATTCAGCACAGAGGTCACAGTGACTCCATGTTGGCCTGTCCCATGGATACCTTTTACTCCTCCGGTCCCTTGACTCTGAGCAGCAGGTGACCTAACTAGCCTCCCCTGTTCCTTGGAACTCTCTCTTCTTGGCCTCTGGTTTTCTCCTGGCTGCTCTTTCCCATTTTCTTCACCCACTCTTTCCCATGAACCTATACATATTGTGGTACCTTGGGACCAATGCTGGACTTTCTATAACCTCTCCTGGAGGGGGGTTTCCTGTTCTATGGCTTCACCTAAGAAAAGTCAACAAACCTCTGACATTTATATCTCACTTGTGTTCTGGACCTACCTAACACCTCCACTTGGATTTCTCATAGGTATTTCATATGTAACACATTGAAAACTGAAATTCGGACTCCCACCCCCCTCCCTGTTCTCCCTCAGGAAATATCACCACCATCTATCTACCTTGCTGCTCGGGCCCATAATGTGAAACATTTCATTTGCAAAAGGTCCACAGGTCAGTTCCACCAGGAAGCCCACACAAATACCACTTAGTTATGAAATATCCTTTGATTCTCAGACTGTTCCCTCAAGTAGCTGAAGTGTATAAGCTGTAAAAATAAAGCTTTCCCACATAACTTCATTGTAACATAGCAGTTTGAGTTAGGCACCAGTGCTAGCAGTAAATTTAAATTTGTGGTGGGATTGAAGCTATATATTTTAAAAGATTTTGTGGTCCACTTGTCCTGGGCAGCCAGACTCTTGGGTACAGTCAGGATCAGCCCCAGGGAGTTCATAGTAGAGGGAATCCCAGAGATCACCTAGGGATGCAGATTCTGCTCTTCTTCTAGCTGGATTAGAAATCCGCAGATGTGGCCCTCACCTCCACCCTTTACTTTGCCCAGAGTGGTGAAAAACTGTAACCTTAATTATCCTTTTTGGCAAGGAACTGGGAACACTTTACTTTCTTTTTCACTAGATCTCAAGAGGATAAAATTAGAGCAGGCTTGCATTTTATCCATGTCTGTGTTTCAGTGGAAAGGCACAATGATTTGACCTGCAGATCTAGCAAGTTAGTTGAGTTGTCCTTACCTCTTCCTATACCTCCCTTCCACAACCAACGCATAATAGCAAATGCTACTTGAGCATTTACTGTGTGCCAGACACTAATGTTCTACATGAGTGAACTCTTCTAATCCTCAAAACAACCAGTGTTTAACAGACGAGGAAACTGAGGCATAGGAAATCGGTAGAATGCTGGAAGACACCAAGAATTACATTCAGGTTATTTGATTCCAGCTTGTACCCTCCTACCCATTCTGTTATACCAAGTTGCCTGGAAACTCACTCTGAATAACTTCGTTCCCTCATTCCTATTGTGCCATTGATATAAGATGTACCATCAATTTAATATAATAACAGTTTTCAGGAATAAAATAAGTACTACCATATCAATTGTAGTTAGAGTAGGACTGTTTTTTAAAACTTCTAACCAATGTTTTCACCTTCTTAGTAATTCCTTTTTACCTCAGGCTTTTAGTTTCAAGAATAAGCTAATTGCAAAAAAACAAAGAGGCAAATTCTTGTCTATTGAAGTCTACAATTGGGTCATGCAATTCATAAATGATAGGAGCCCCTAAAACATGTCTTCAAGGTTTGCTTTGCTTATCAAAAGCCAAAGCCTGACAATTGAGGGGAGTTGGGGAAGATTAAGGCTGAAGTCTGAGAAGTTTCTTGTTCCACAGAAGATAACACTTTAGCTATGGGCGCAAGGAGAGTGTGCAGCTGAGATGCTGGAGGACCCTAAGAAGATACTCCCTGCACTGGTTCTCCAGGAGATGGGAGATCATGGAAATCCCAGGAGTGTTTGGGGAAATCCCACAGTACAAGGGACCCAGGGTTGGATTCCAGTCATCAATCTGAAAGAGGCCACACCTAACAGGGAAATCTTGCAGCAGTATGACGTTGGAGTTGAAAAGCAGCACCGCTGGTTGAGATGTCTGGGCTATATGGGAAACATTTTAAAATTCCCTGGGTCCTATGTAAGAGGCTGCCCTGGAAGGGGATCAGAAGGGCCTCAGTGTCCTGTGAAGGGTGGCCGGGATGATATCAGCAGACTTGATTTGGATTCCGTGCTGTGGAAACAGACAATGTCAGTGTGCTTGACTGTCCCCAAAAAGATCAGTAGGAACAGGAGGCTAATGGACCTGATGGCTCTTCCCTGATATCATGACACATATGGGCCTTCTTAGAATTTAGATACTATTAGGCAAAAAGAGGGGGAAGGGCAGGACCCTCATTTCACTATGTCTAAGTTCTGAATTTGACTGTGAAATGACTGAACGTGATTGACTGTCCCTGGAAGTGGCTGTAGTTTTAGTAGCTAAGTTGCTCAAGGTCACATAGCTGGAAAGGACTGCAGCCGGGATTCTAGCCCAGCAGTCTGACTGTACTGTCCATATTTTAAACCACTGTCGATGCTGTATCATTCTGTACTCTACTATCTCCATGTTTCCCAGAACTAAATGGAATGATGGCTCATGACCTAAGTTAAAGGACATTATAGAAAGATACAGGATGATTGTGAAGTTCACCCTGGGACTTTACACATCGATTTTAGGATGCATACAAATAAAATGTCTTCGACTGAACATATTATCTTACCTTCATTTCTACTGCCACCACTTAACCCATGTCTTACCTGATGATTGCAAATGCCTCCAAATTGGAGAGATTAGGCTTTTTCTTATATAATTAGGAGCAAGAGAACTAGGACCAATCAATGGAAGGCTTAAAGAGACAGAATTCTATGCCGAATCAGAGAGAACTCCCTCACAATCTCAGCTATACAAAGATGGAATGAGCACCCTTGGGTGCATCAAATGCCATGTCCCTTGAGAAGTTAGAGCGTTGTCAAGACACCTTCTACAAAGAAGGGACCTTATGGAGGGGAATTCAGTAGAGAACATATGGCTGGATGATGCAACTTTTAAGGCCCCTTTCAACTTGGAAATCCTGCCATTTTAGAATAGAGACTGTAAATGCCAGATTGCTAGTGTTTAAAGCATGAAAAATGAGGGCATGGATGCAGTGGGGGTAGACTAGTTTTTTTAAGATGGTTGCCATTGAAGGAAGCAGAGCTTTATGATATCATAAGGTAGGATTGAGGGAAGATTTTTAACACTGGTAAGAACTGAGTAGATTTGTACATAGAAGGTAAGGAACTGGTAAAAAAGGAAAAATTAGAAGTTAGAGTTCTGTTTCTGTATCTATTACAGCATAACATACTACCCCAAAGCTTCGTGGCTTTAAATAACAACTGTATCTCAGGATTCTCTAAGTCTAGAAGTGAGGCAGGGCTCACTGGGGTGATTTTTCCGTTCCAAGTGGTATCATCAGAGATCACCCAGTTGTATTCAGCTGGCATGGTCTTGTATCTTGGTGGGGATGCCTAGAAAGCTGTGTTCAGATGGGACTGTTGACCAGGTCATGCTAGTCTCTCAGGATAGTCCAACTTCTTCCACGGTGACTCCAGAGAAGTGTTCTAGAAGGTCCAGCAAAACCACAGGGCTTCTTCTGACCTAGCATCAGAAGCCTTAAAGCAACATTCCCACTGAATCCTATTGGTCACGTCTGGTTTAAGAAGAAAGGCACTTGGTGTCACAGTTCAATGAGAGAATTAGCAAAGACTTTATAGCCATCTTTAATGTCCCATTGAGATGTAGAAGGAACAAGATTCTGAACAATGTTGGGAGTCTAAGTTGAGAGCAAAGATTATCCTTAGAAATAAAGGGCTAATGTTTACTCTTGGCCAAATGAAAAAAAAAAAAAAGGTTATCCTCAGAATGGGGGAGGAACATATCTCCCCTGGAGATAAAAAAAATAAAAATAAAAATAAAATAAAATAAAAACAAAAAAACAAACACACAGAAAAGAGGTTCCAGGTAGTGAAGATAAAAATTTTGAGATGAAAACAAACAAACAAAAAAGTGAAAGGAGTTATTTCAGAGTTCAAGTAAATCACGGCTCTCTAGTGGAAGGAGACTCTCACATAATGAAAACCAGGCTACCCACCCACTGTCCATAAATTTTACAGAAAATGCTGTTTCCTCGTTCTGATCATTGTCTATTTCACTGGTTTGAGCAGGCAGGCCCCACACAGCCTTTTGTCTGAAGTCAGTGTCTGCAAGACTTCTGGTTCATATTCTCAATGTTCTTCACGTCACCTATCAAAGTCCAGTCTGTCCAGGGCTGTGGGGAAAGGAAATCGGTCTCTCTGGAAGGTGAGCCCGACTGAGGCTTCAGTCCACTCCACACCTAAGGGGTTGAGCAGAAAAAAACATTTTCCAGGGCTTGAGTAGCAAAATGCGAAATCCATTTTATGAAAATTATCCCGATAATCTCTCCCAAGTCTCTTCTACATAAAAACAAAATGAAACAAAAACAGGGCCACCTGAGGGTGACATTGGCAGGTGTTCAAAGCTGCAGCGGTGGTGGCTCGGCTCCTGTTGTACTCACAGGGCTGTTGGGTGGGGTGGATTGGTGCAGGTCTGCCTGTTTGGATCCTTTTGGTAAGTATCTTTAGAAATTTTCTAATTAGGAGCAGGGGAGATGGAAGTGGGCGAAGGGGGGGAAATGGGGACAGAAAGAGACTTTACTTTGGGCAATGAGCGCATGATGCAGTGTGCAGATAATGTGTTATTGAGTTGTACAACCTGTATTGCTTTATTAACTAATGTCAACACAATAAATTTAATTTAAAAAGAAAAGAACAAAAAGGGGAGTTTGCCAATTAATTTTATAGATATGTTTCTCTTCGGCATCGTGTCTCACTCTTTTCACATTATATATTCTGGTAATAAGTGATGGACACATAAATACGTTACCTTCGCTCAATCAGCGTTTTCTGTTGTTGATACAAAGTGCACAGATTGGATTTGTTTTAGGATAGCCGAATTTAGAATGTGACCTTTTGCCAAGCCAGAATCTCACTTGCCCAGACAACACACATGTGGATTTGCAGTTGTTTCCTTTTTAAAATAGTGTATGTCTCTGGTGCCATTGATGAATGTAATACTGCATTAATGTGCTGTTACAACACCCCAGGACATGCACCAGTTCTTTCAGCCAGCAGTCAAGAATTCCCCAAATTGAAGTTTTTAATAAAATACAGATTGCAGGGAAGAAAAAGAAAAGCATCAACGTGAGAATTTATGGAGAGCAAAAGTGCTTGAGGAATCAACTTTTCACGGACTTGCCCATGGAAATACAGGGTAATTGTTACATGATTTCATTCCTCTAAATCATCAGACATTGGCTATCTCTATTGATTTACTGAATCTGGGTTTTTTGATGACCCAGCTCTCTATGTTGTTTCACAACTTTTTATTTTTACCTTTTCACTTGCTCCAGTGTTTGTATAGCTGTATTTTCAGATCCAAAACTTCAATGAAGGCTGATGTAGCCACATGGATGACATGGCTCAAGCTGCAAAATGTAGAATTGAATTCTTCACCGTCCATTGTGAATAGCTAGTAGGCAGCTTTCCCCAGTGCAGTGCTGATGGAACTCTGGCATGGGCTCACTCTGGGCCTATTTTAAGTAACAACTTTTATTTTGTCTTTCTTAAGGTAGTTTTCAACCTTCAACCATCATATGCTTCCTATTCCAAAAATCTGGAATAACATTTTTTTAGAAGAATTAACTGAGGTAAACTTTAACTGAATAAAAACATTCTTGATATAATATATTCAACTTTGTAAATTAAGATGCTATTGCAGCCTGCTAAAAGAGGGCCTAAACTCACTCTCCTCTCTTTCGGATTCCAGCATTGTTGTTTTCAAACATCTATTTAACAGGAGAACACAGACAAGTTTTTGTTTTGTTAGTATAAACCTACCTTAGCCACTCAGTGACTTTAAAATACAGAAAGTAACATTGGCTCTTTAACCCCCTAAAACTGTTAAAATCCTTAAGGAAGCATAAGTTATATATAAAGTAGGGTCCTCCTTAATGGAAAGAAAATTTTTCTGTAGCCAAGCTTTGTGAGTCAGCATTTTGATATAAATAATTTACAGCTATAATCAGAAGATCATTAAGTTCAAGCATGCAGAAAACCATTTCATGGTCTTTGCTAATAGTGCTAATAGAGGCCAATTCAAATGAGCTAGGCCACTGATATTAATAATATGCCTTCAAGTCTAGCTGATGTTGCTGTTTACATTTGAGGGAAAAAGAGGGTATTTCTCTTATATTTCAGTGTTTTCCCCATCTGGATATTTTTCTATGGATTCTGTAAAATAAAAATCAATTGACATCCACCACTAAAAATTAATGTAAAAAACAGTATTTCTGTGATGGGTGGTTGTCTGTGTTTAAAAACCGTATGCCAAGGGGACAGGATTCATGATGGCATAGGCAATAGAAACTCAGGAGGCATTAAGATGGTCACCCCCTTTACTCCATAAGAATGGTGTGGTGCAATGGTTATGTTGGAACAGTTGGGAAAGCTGGCACTACCTACAGATATCAACACTTTTGTGAAGAATGCAGGTTTTTGGTTTTTTTTACTCTTCACCCAAGTTGTAACAACCTAAGATTTAGGTTCCATCCTATAACTGTCCTTTCCATAAAACCACCAGAGAGAATACCTCCCATTGCCCAATTATGCAGCCCTCTTGTGTTTTTCTGGTGTTTGGATTCCCATAGTTGCAAATAAAAAGTGTATTTTTAGTTTTAGAATTTTCCTTTCCATTAAAAAAATCCCTGAAGATTTGTGGCACCACTGTTATTTCTGTTAATGTCATTGCTTCCATAGCAGCAAGCTAAGATTGTGTATGAAACTATGTTTACAAAAAAGCAATTATCCAAGTGAACATTATAGCTACATGCAGCAAAGCTTCAATTTAGGTTTCCTGCAACCGTGACAGCATGCGCACACACACATACACACGTGCACACACACGTGCACACACACACACACACACACACACACACCTTCTAATTTATGTAATAAACACAGTATAACCAGCTGGACTCTCCTGTCGCTGGCCACAGAGCTGAAAAGTGACCAGTTCTTTGGGGTTCTGTAGCAGAATGAAAGCTCAGGCAACTAACGTACTGAACCATAGAGATGGAGCATTCTTCCCTGCTCTCAATTCCCAGTGGGAATAGAATATAAAATAAATACGCTCGTACTGATATTTAATCCTTAGGGTGGGTTTAAGGAAAAAATAGAGAGGAGACAAAGAAAATAAATTTCCAGTTTTTCACAGCTCATTTTGCTAAGCATAAACCTTACATATTTATTTTGCCTAGAAGGTGGTTTCCTGTCAGGATTTCAGTTGGTACAGTCATGTCTTTAATTTGGAACATATTAGATCTGCTTTGCCATCTCACAGGTCAGAGATTTTTCAGGGGCCATTCTATAGAGAAATAAAAAGGTCTGTGTGAATGGCAATTTCTAGTTCAATCTAACTCAGAATAAAATGAGACGGGAATGACGTCCAGAGAAAGCATGCCAGGGAACGCACAGCCGAGCTTTTATCTTTATGTGAATAGGTTTGGCCTTCTCAAATGTTCCAACATCTCTTGGTATTAGCCATTTTCTTTGAAAAACTAATTCCAAAATCTTTCTGATGGACACCACTCATATTTAGTTGTGCAGATAAAAGCTAGGTAGGAAATAAAATTAATATTTTTGTAGCAATTTTGAGCCACACTCTTTATTAAAATAGTCTAATTCAGCAACTTTGGCCACAAAACTTTGTAGCCATTGTGCAGAGTACCAGCAACTAGAGCAATGGGCCTCTCTCCTTTCCTGCTGAGAGCTTACAGTTGCCTGGAGGACACAGCCGTGCACCCACAGCAAAGTAGATGGACACAAATAAAAGACGCAAAGTGACAGCATGCAGCCAACCCATCGTGTTATATAATCGGGGGCAGGAAGGCTCTGTGATGAAGGTCCTGTCAGACTGTCAAGGCTTCATTCTTATGAGACATTTGGAGGAACAACGGAAGGCTGTAACTTGGGAGGAAGAATAGTGTGCTTCATACCTCCAGCAAAATAGTGGCATCGTAAAATCGAGCAGCATTGCAGAAATTAAAAATTAAACTTGCCACATTTGTACTGCCTAAAAGCAACCCCATAAAATGGTCTAATCTCGAATTCACCAATCAAAAGCCTTTCTAAACTATTTTAGATCTTTCCCCCAGCTGTTCTAAAATTCAGTTTCTTTGTCTGGAACGTGATCATCTAGCATCCTAAAAAAAATTAAAAGAAAGAAAACACCTCTATTTTATAATTCAGGAAAATTGCCATAGCTAACAGACATGCAGGCCTCATACCTTGTACCAAGAGCAAAGGAATTTCTGTATGTGAAAATGTCTCTATAGGTGCCTCATACTCAAACAGTAGGTAAGGTAGAGGCTGATGAGATGTGATATGAATTATTTTTTTTAATTCCAACAGCAAATTAATTTCTACATTTTCCCCATTCTTCTATGTAGTATGACACCTGCTCCAAAGGTCCTTTGTCTAGTTTAAGGTTTCTCAGCCTCAGCAGCAGCAAATATTTGAGCCAGATCATTGTTTGTTGGGGCAGGGGTGCATTGTAAGATGTTTAACAAGTTCTCTGGCTTCCTTCCACTAGTTTCAACCCCTCTCTGCCTCCAAGTGTGACAACCAAAAATGTCTGCAGACATTGCTGAATGTTTCCTGGAGAGCAAAGTTACCCTGGGTTAAGAAGCACTGGTAATCCACCAATCATTCAAATTCCACCTATCCTTGAAGAACAGTTATCTTGGCTAATGTTTCTGACCCATTCTCCTCTCCATTTTCTCACCAGCACTGCAGTCTTTGAAGCTCAGCAGTTACATTCCTGAATTCAGCCATCCCCTACTCTCCCCTCTACCCAGCCAAGCTGGCTGCCCTGGGATAGGAAAGAGTACATGCTCAGAAGGAAATCAGTCAGCCCTCAGCTCCCCATTGCTCTGCACAAGTTTTGATTTGAGTTTTCCACCTTACTCTACCCCACAAACTCTCCCCTCTGCATCCATGAACTCTGAAGATGTTAGGGTTTGGGGGCTCAAAATTAGAAGAAAAGAGGAAGAATGAGCTTAGCAGAGCAAATGGAAGGAGAAAGAGGTCAGGGTGGAAAGAACTGTTCTAGAGTTGGAGACTGGTTGAGAGCATGGATATGAGCAGGGTCTAAGGCAAGTCTAAGAAATGGCTTCCAGGCATGTTTGGGCAAGGGACTAACCAGATAATGAGTTCTGATCTGTTGGTGAAAATGTCTCATTAATTTATAGTTACACCTGTTCAGGCCTTCAAACTGAATCAGAAAATGAAACTGTGGTGCCACAGGGTGCTGCGCCCTTGAGGAGAAAAGGTGAGAAGTCTAAGTGTAGAAGAGCTTTGGGTGTCTGTGCCTGGGACAAGAGCACCCTTGAATTCAGCTCCTATTTGGACTAAAACTTGAGGCTCCCTTCTATGAAGTCCCAGTCAAACAAGAGAAATCAAAGTGAATTTGAAAGACATATGTGCCCACAGCATGACATCTGGTCTCATAAGACAGCAACTCAAGAAAGCTCAAAGACTTCTGCTTTTAAACCAAGACAGTTAGACTTAATCTGTAAGGCCTATGCTTCTTGTGGGAAGAAATGGAACCATGTAGCCACCATCTCTGGATCAACTCCTTAAAAAGCCTTGTGACCCTACGTCTTAAATATCAAAATTGGCCTGTAAATAGCCCCCATGGATTCCATACCCCTGAAGTTGTCCCTAACGCTCTTGATGTTTTGCAATAAAATTACAGCAAAGGTTTTTTTTTCTTAAATGTGCTAAATATTCTATTATAGTACAATTGTAAATATAAGTGTATGTGTTTAGTTACACTGTTGCCCCTTTTTATTAATTGATCTTCAACTAGTTTTACCACTAACTCATTGTATAACCCTGCATGAGTTAGTTTACATTTCTGGGCCATGGCTATTGTGGTATATTATAGCATATATAAATGCTAACTACTGTGCTTGGAAATAATAAAGATAAATAAACAAATGCCCTATTGCTGACTTCAAGGATCTTACCATGTAGTGGAGAAAAACATGAGAAAACTGACAATCACAATGTAGGTTTTTAAGTGTCTTGACAGAATGTAGGATAGCTTCATGAGGGAGAGACAGCTTTTAACTCAAACATAAAGTTTGGGGGAAGAGAACAGGTATCTGGAAAGTTCTTTCTAAGAAAACAAAAAGCTACAAGAACAATTTTAAGAAATAAAAATTATTATATATTACAGTTTATTGGAGATTTTAAACAAGTCTATTTTGAGAATTCTTATGGCTCCCCATATAAATGAGGAAAGATGGACTGTAATCAAATTGAAAGTTGGAACCATAAAGAAACATAGATTGTTCAGTTTGAATGATTGCCATAACACTGAACAAAAGAACAATAAAATGTATGGTTCATTTTTTTCCTATTAAGAGAATTTGCCAAAGCCTAATAAAATACTCTTAACACCTTGCCTCATGAAGTAACAAGGAAAATGTCTTCATGTTTTCCTGCATTTAATGTCACCAGGATATGTTATTGCCAAGACATGCAAAGAGTACTGCCTGGGCTGGATTTAGGGGTGACAGGTCGGGCCTGGAGTGCAGGTTACTCTCAACATGCAGTGAGAAGAGCACTGGACTTGGGGTCAGAAAACCTTAATGCAATCCCCACTCTGCCAGATTTTAGACTAGCTGCGAGATTTCAGACAAGCCTCCATTACCTCGTTTGTGAGAAGGGGCTTCACAGGATGGCTGCAAGGATTAAATGGAATATAGGTTATTTTTAGCCACTGTATCTCTTTACTAACTATTGAGTGAATGGATCTTCTTGTGCAACAATACAAGATCATTGTTTAACAAACACAATTGCAAAGTGTGTGATTTGAGGGGTAAATGGAAGCCTTTTGCTGTTTCCCTGCCTCCTCACCCCTTCTCAGTCTTCACTATGACCAGAACTAGCTTCATGAAACACACATTGATTGTATCGCTCTTCTAAGTGGTACCCTTCAGTGCCTACTCATTAGTGTTCAGAGAAAAAAGACAATACCTTGGTGCCAAGGTCCCTTTTGTTCTGTTGGGTGACTGTGCCCACCTCTCTAGCTGACTTCTCTGTCCCTCAGCCAGGCTATACATGCTCATTCTCTCTTTCTCCTCCATGTCTTTGCACTGCTCCCTCGTCTTTACCCCACAGATTCCTTCCTAGTTCATCAATGTTCAACTCAAGTCTTAAACTTTCCTATGTGCTTTCCATGGTAGCCAATATCTACCTTCCCAGGAAACCTCTCTTCCTGAACGCTTATTGTCTGTGTGGTTGTCTGTTTCCCTTGTTGACTTGGACTCCTTGAATTATACCACAAAATCTTCAGTCTGACTGGATGATAGCGTATTGGACTCTGTGGCCAGGGAGATTGTGCAAGCTGAACTGTTGTTTAGCAGCTGGGCAAGAGCTGGTCTTGAAGACACTTTCCAGCAAAGACTTCACCTGATGTTCTTAGGAAGTCTTAACTTTTCTTATAGCTCATCCTGTGAAAGCAGGATAGTATCGTACAAAAAATGCAAATTGATTTCCTCTTGCAGGTAAACTTAGCCTAATGGGTAGTAGACATCTGGAGGTCTGTACTGAGAGTGATTCTGTGGCAGCATCCAGGTTTTAACAGATGTGGTCTGTGCTTTCCTACCAGGGTCTCCCCGAGTACATAGGGCTGGAGAGGAGGGGTCTCACACAGGTTCTCACTCTTGGTATAGACTCAAGGAACATGAAAGTTAGAAGGAAGCTGTAGTTTAACAGTCTCTAATCTGGTTCTTCCTTTCACAGAAGGCCATGTTAAGACTCAGAACTGTAAAGTAACTCATGCAGGGTTACACAACTAGTTAGTGGTAAAGCCATAATTAGAAGTCAACAGTGGATTTTTTCATTGCACAATACTGCACATATTTAATTAAGATTTTTTTACACTTTTCACTAATTTTTTATAATTTCTTTCTAATATAGAATGTGAGCCTGCATGTCAGTGAGATCATGCTTGGTCCCCACAACCATACTTCTGAAGCTCTTGTTCCTGCCATTTTATGAGCCTGATTCTTTAGACTTAGTTCTTGAGCCCCTGACAGCCTTCTGAAATTTGCTTTTTTGTTGTTGGGTTAATGGTGATCAGAATCAGTTTCTATTTCCTGCAATCAATAACTATGGTTGATATATAAACTGATCCAGGAGTGGATTTTAGGAAATAGGTTCTCAGGGAAATAGGAAGAATCGGGCATTAATATCTAACCTAGATTAGGCAAAATGCAGAGAAATCCTATTTAATATTCAGAATGGGATTCTAATCACTCATGGCAGCCAATGGTGAATGGGTTAGATAAATGCGCCTCTGCTCACCCAGTGTCACTGCTTGTGGAGGCAGAGCAAGGCCTTGAATTACCACTGCCAAGCAAAGCAGACAAGGTAGGAGGGGTCCAAGGTCCCTGAAGTGAGAGGTAGAGTGACCGTCTCACATCCAAACCACACATGCTTGGTTCAAGGTAGAAGAAAAATTCAAGAGCTTTGATGGCCATCTAAAAAGACTCTTTTATGTGGCCTCAAAACAGATTAAAAAAACACAACAACCCAAAGTTTGATGCTATGCATTTTGAGTCATAGTATTAACTCCAGTGTCTTTGGGTCTCCTGGATAAAGCAGGGCCCAGGGAATTGGAGCAGTTGATTTGGGGGTCACAGAATACCTGGAAACCCCTGCTCCCATGAGCCTCCCTTACTCTTGGATATGGCATCTCCTCCTTGCAAAAGACACTGCTGCTCCATTACCTGCAAGAGTTCCTATGAGGAGAAGCCGCTTCCCCATCTTCATTAGGGCGTCCGAGTCTTACTGTGCTTCCACACCAAATCTTTGGCGTTGATTTTATCCCATCATTTTTAAGTAGCAGATTTTTTTTAAGTTTATGCTTCAGAGCAACTTTTATTTATGTGAGATTCTGAAGGCCTCCATGAGTGAGGTTCAATGAATCAATGGTTTAGAACCCTCATAATTTTTCCTACTAACATAAAATAGTTTATTGAATTAATAAATCCTAAGGACTAAAGATATACAACTAAAAGCAATTTTTAAATAAATAAAAATTCTTAACTATACTTGCCTCATTAATCTTTATTTAATAACTGCTCTATTTTTCTCTGTTTCTCTTCTCATTTTTATTATTGTTCTTTATTTTAAAGGTAATGTCACCACATTACCAAAAGATAAAGAAAAATAAAACATGACCCATTATTTTATCATTGTTACTATTTAGGTTTATTTTCTTCTGGGCTTTTTCATTTGCTTTTCCCCCCTAAATATTATGGTAAATATAATTTACCATAATTTAATACATTGTAAACCTTTTAATCTCTTAGCGTCTCTATAGCTTCCTTTTCAATGGTTGCATAATATTGAAAAAAGTACAGTCATGCCCTATCTGATTTGGCTTAGTAGATTGAGTGTTGCCTTGTGGACTGAAGGGTCCCAGGTTCGGTTCCGGTCAAGGGCACATGCCCGAGTTGTGGGCTCAATCCCCAGTAGGGGGCATGCAGGAGGCAGCCTATCAATGATTCTCTCTCATCATTGATGTTTCTCTCTCTCTCTCTCCCTCTCTGAAATCAATAAAAATACCTTTTTTAAAAGCACAGTCATTAAGTTGTGATTATGAATTATTGAGGGAAATTATTAAACCCAGCTACTGGTAGGTATTCAATTATCATGTGTTGAATTAAATTGAAAGTCCTTGCCCATCCTAAGTTTGTAATATTTGAAACACTATTCAACACATATCTTTATGGGTAGAGCTTTTCACATATTTTTATTTAAGGTAAATTCCCATAAGTGGAATTACTGGTCATGTGGTATGACTGTGTTTATCTACTGCCAAATTGCTTTCCTTCTGGAAGGGCTGTATTGATTGACAGCATCACCCCTCCAATGCATGAGATCACCAGCTTCACTACATCCTTGTCAGCACTCACGCAATGGAAGGAAGTACAGCATCTCATTGTGATTTTAGAGGGAATGTCTTCTTATTTGTGTATTTAGTGAGTGCATTTGCTCATTTGTGAATTCACTTACTTCAGCAATTTGAATGAGCTCTAAATAGAATGAGGATATTAACTTATATTTACTGCTAGTATTGTCCTCACTTGTATATTTTCCCCCCATCTACTGTGGGATTCTTTGGGGAACACATTCCCCCTCCATTGAAGAGAAACCTGTTAGCCTTCTTCAGAAAGTACCTTGAGCTCTGAAAATCGGCAACCTTGTGAAAACGCCCCTGCCACCTTGCTTTAGCTGCCAGCATTAAGTGACCCAAAAAGGACAACTTATTCTTAACTACTGTCAGCTAATCCAGGAAACACTTAAATTACCTCATCCTACATGCCAGCATTGCTTCCACCAGCAAAAATAGAATAAAAATCATATGTTCCCTATCATTACTGCCCTCCCCAACTAGGAAATTTGCTTCTATTTGACCCAATTTTCCTGCCCAACTTCCTGTCCTTGAAGCAGGTGTTTGACATATGTCTTTACAAATCTTGGCAAATTTCTGTCTTCCTCTATCCCTGGTTGGGATGTTTTAAAGTAGCTAGGTCCCCCCTCCTTACTAGAACTTGAGTTTAAACAGATCACTATTTAAGGTAGCGATTCCTGAAAAATAAGCATGCTGAAGGATCCCTTACTTGTTCTCAACATTTTGCAAATCATGAATAACATGTTTCCTGTGTGCAAGTCACCCATGCACTGCCTCCTTTAATCCTTACCACCAGCCTCATCTTGAATTACTCACCCTGAACCACTCCATACACACTAGTCCAGCTTGGTGGGGCCACAGGGTCTTTGCTGCTTCCTCTGCTAGAGCGTCTCAAGGCTGGCCCTTTCTCTTATTGTAGTTTCCAATGTGTACATAAGCTGCTAAGAGAATTCTTTTTTGATCATCCTAACTGAAGATATCCTAGATATGCTGTCTTATTTAATTCACAGCATTTATTACTATTTGTATAATACTAGTTGTTAGGTCATTATATTTATGTTTACTTGTATAGTTTCTGACTCTCCACACACACTTAACTGTGAACCCCTAGAGAATAATGACATTGTCTGCCTTATTCATCACCAAATCCCCAACACCTAGAAAAGTGGACCACAGTTTATGCTTTATAAGTATCTGGTGAACGAATATGAACAAAATATGTAGTTATTGTAATATCTATTGTATAGATGAGTAAAGTGGGGCTTAGAAAGGTTTAATTATCAACTCTAAGGCACATAACTAGTAAATTATAGAACCTGGATTCAAACTCAATTTTTTTTTGACCCAAGAGCAACTCTTAGCTGTTATTTAGCCTCTCTAGGTGGAATCATTTCAACTCAAATCAACACCCATATCTAATTGGTGGAATGCTAATAAGATAATGATTACCATGACAATGAAAGTTATGATGCCAATAGTAGTATCCCCCATGAGTGTTTCCTGGGCCTCTTCCTTGATCACCTGCAGGGCACACACCACCTCAACTGACAGCATGTTCAATGTTGAACATCTCTAATTTTAAAAAAGTGTTCTCTTATCTTGCACCAAAATCTGCCTTCATGAATCTTCCACTCATTGATCCTAGTTCATCGCTCTGCAGTAAAACAGAATGAATCCTTTCTAGTTGCCATGTGGAGAGGAAGTCAGAAGCAGCAGGGTGGATTCTGTTTGGATTTCCCTGGCTTCTTCCTGTGTGCGAGTACATGGTATGCCAAGCATTCCCATGTGGACAATTGACAAGGTGGTTTACCTGCCACAGGTGCTGTAGTGTTGTGGTTTCATCTTAATTAGTGGAGGTATTCTTTTCCTTTGCTGACAGATCAGCCGATTCCTATTAAGGAAACTGGGTTCTCACCACGGGCTTTGGATGATCAGTGTTGTCTTTGCACACTGCCCTCATATGAAAGAGGTCTTCGTACTAGATTCACTTTTCCCCTCCAACTTGAACGTGGTAAAGATTGACGAGGAGATGTCTAATAAACCCTCTGAGCTCCTTGAAACTGGGGCCCAATTCAAACCTGTTTAATTCTGTTCTTCTGTGGTCTCTGGCTTCAACTTTTGGCCTTTGAGAGTGTTTTAGTCCAAGCTACACTGTGGTCACTGTGGTTTCCACTGGTGGCAACTGGCTCCCAATGATATTCCTTAGGTTTGAATCTTGTATGGTTCATAACTTTTATCTAGATCCAGTTTCTTTGGTTGGTTCCACACAAAAAAATAGAGAAAAATGTGATAATAACAGCCAATATTTAGTATGCTCTGTGAGCCAAGAACTGTTCTAAATGCCTTTCTTGAATTATCGCATTTACTAGACAATAACTATTCCTAGGAAAACAGTATAGGCCCTGTGCTGAGTGCTTCACATTCATTATTTTATTTCATCCTAATTTCCAGTTCCAACCTGATGGTATTCTAGCTTCCTCAATGATATGACTGATTAGATGCAATAATCCATGCAAAGGACTTGGGAAAGTACCTAGCATAGAGTTAGCACTCAAAAATGTTAGCTGTTATTATTACCATATTTCTTATTTAATGCTGAAGAGATCCATTTATTTCTGGATCTAGACACACAGTGAAGCATGTATTTTTCTCGCTTAAATCAACACACTGTACTACAGTAGACAGGATAATAAGATAGAAGTAGCAACGATCTGCAGGTCAAGAGATCTGTGGTCAGGTCTTAATTCTGCCATTTAATAGATTGAACACCCCAGAAAGTTGCTCTACTCAAGACAGTTTTAATTTCCTCATGTGTACATGAGATGTGTGGACCCGATGATCTTTAAGATCCTTTGTCCCCTGTACGTCTTCCTTCACATATTTCTTTGTCCAAATGTGAAATTTACCATGAGGCTCAGATTTCTACCATCTCAACCCACACATCACGTTAGAGACCCAAAACACTGTAATGGAAGATGCTTCAGGAAGTGCTTAGTAAGGAAATTAAGAAAAGCACCCCCAGGTCCCCTTCTGTCTGCTCCCCAGCACTCTCAGCAGTAGGGCAAAGCCATCAGTAATCAATTAATTTAGGCGTTCTCAGAGAAAGCACAGCATAAAATGCACTTTGGTGGTATTTGTTTTTTGTTTGTGGATTTTTAATTTTTTAATATATTTTTATTGATTTCAGAGAGGAAGGGAGAGGGAGAGAGAGATTGAAACATCAATGATGAGAGAGAATCATTGGTAGGCTGCCTCCTGCATGCCCCCTAATGGGGATCGAGCCCACAATCTGGGCATGTGCCCTTGACAGGAATCGAACCTGGGACCCTTCAGTCCACAGGCTGAC
>NW_005354291.1:17904004-17988628 GCF_000412655.1 Myotis brandtii
CTAGGCCAGTGGTCGGCAAACTCATTAGTCAACAGAGCCAAATATCAACAGTACAATGATTGAAATTTCTTTTGAGAGCCAAATTTTTTAAACTTAAACTATATAGGTAGGTACATTGTTATTAACTTAATTAGGGTACTCCTAAGGCTTAGGAAGAGCCACACTCAAGGGGCCAAAGAGCCGCATGTGGCTCTCGAGCCGCAGTTTGCCGACCACGGAGCTAGGGCGATGATTTTTTTTTTTTTATGATCTTCCACATGGGAGGTGGTAGGCTGTGGTAAGGAAAGTGCTGTCCCGGCAGCCTTTGAGCTTTATTCCAGCTGCAGCTCTGCCACTGTCTGAGTCTCGGACAAATGACATTTCCTTCCTTGGGCCTTAGTTGTTTCAGTTGTCAAAAAGATTGTTAAAAATTTCTAACATATAATTTTATTTACCCATGTTACCCCAATAAAGTCATTGAAAACTAAATTTTTAAAAAATGTTCCAATTCTAAAAACTCTGTGCTACTGTTCTTCCTATGAGAACAATACTCAGATGAAATCCTAGGGACGGAAAAGCATTTTGTCTCCCCTTTCTCTTTTCTGGGCTAAGCAGAATGAGGGTTGGTGTGGAAATAAATAAATAAAAATCTGCTGTGAAAAGGTTCATTCAGCCTTTCCTTAATAGATCGAGTGGTTGGTATTTCTGCTGGCTTCTGAAATACATTACAAATCACAACCTGGAAAGAGTCCCGAAGCAGCTCCAAGCCTTCCTGCTGAATTTGGATCCATCTTTAGGTCTTACACTGCAGCTCATCCTTAACAACTGACAAAATATTTACTTTGCTCGGTACAGAAAAGGGTAACATTTTCCAAAATATTAAACTAGGTTGGATTCAGAACACAGACAATGAGGCAAAAAGTTGGACCTCTGCCTGAAGCCATGTCATTGAATCATTTTCCAGAGTGCCATGAGAAATAGGGCCTTAGTGGATGTTTTTGCACCACGGTAATTCGGAAAGGGGTAAAGCCAGCCAGTCCCTGTCTGGCATGTAGACCAGAGGTTCACAAAGTGTGGTCCCTGGATCCACAGCACTGGCACCACTTGGGCACTGGTTAAAGATGCAAACTTGCACCAACCATTCCCAGACCTGCTGAATCAACGAGGCCCAGCAGTCGGTGTTGTAAAGAGCCCCCCAGGTAAACAAGTTCAAGTGAAAGTGCTGGTAAAAGTTTAGAACCACTGTGTAGGCCCAGGAAGGTGATGGGTGCTTATTACCTTTGAATTGAAAGTTACTAGTGACAAGACTAGTAATGTAAGTTCTCATTAATAAATTAATTTTTCCTACTATAAATGAACTGGTATGTACTGCTTTTTGAAATGCTTTCCACTACCCCACCCCTCCTGTGTCCCCATCTTCCTCTCCCCTCTCCTCTTGCCCCCACCTGCGCGCTCTTGGCAATGATGTCTGAGTTATATTTGACTCCTGTTAGGACTGTAAAAATGCACTGCAATTTGTTCTAACATACTTGTATGTATTTTGATAAGAACTAATTGAACTTTTAAAAAACTCATTTGAGGTTTCATCTAGGACCAGAAATAGTAGACCAAAATTGTATGACTGCTATTTATAATTTTCTAGTCTATTAATTAGTTTTATTGTTAAAACTATTTTTATAAGTCAACTATGATTTATTTATTAAATTGCTAGAATTTTACTCTAGTTGCCAGTTTTAATTAAGAAATAGACTGTCATTTTGACATCTATATTGTCTCTATATAAAATTGCCAGTAATTTCTAGGAGAAATTAAGATAATCCTCACCAGCACCTCCTTCTGCCACTCCTTAATGCCTCGTTCCTGCCCCCTCACTCATGTGTTACCTTCCTGGCCACTGCAGGTATCTGAGCTGTGACCTTTGTCCTGCAGTCTCATGCTTGGCAATGTCATTTGGTCCCAGGGTCCTGCATCTGTTGATTTGGAAGGCTCACAAATCTGTAGCTAGAGTGTGATTTTGCTCCCGAATTCCAGCCAATACCTCCAACTGTTTCAATATTCTTCCAGCACCTCAGGACCTTACAGACCACACATCCAAACCAGAACTTATAGTTTACCCTAACCCACTCTCTCTGACGTCCCTATTTCTTTTAATGAACCACCCCCTCTATGTGCCTTCCACAACTTGTCATAGGCTGAGGGCAGGAAACCAGGTATTATAGAACATTCATGGGTTGTTGTTTTTTAACTGTATAGGTTTGGATTCAAATCCAGGCTCTACCACCTATTGGCTACCTGTGCCATGAGACACCTCAGATCTTCAGCTTCTTCATATATAAACTGGAGGGTAGTTTGGAGGAATCAAAGAGGAAAAGTATATAAGAATATGATTGTGAAAGTTATTGTCCAAAGTAGAAACATCGAGAATGAGAGAGGCCATTGTTAATAATTATCCCATAATCAAAAAGAAATAAGGCATAAACTCAGACTGTGCCAAGAAAAGCAGGAGATGTGTTCATCCTATACATTTAGTGTTATGAGTAAAACAGAGATGTGTCCTCATTAATACTAGTCCCCTTTTCCTTCTGCCTGCCATTCCAGTTCCCTTCATTGTTCTCTGAATCTGTCCTTCACTTTCATTCTTCCTGCCCCCAAAGCTGTCCTCAGTCCCTGTCACTTGAAGGATAGTAATGTCCTCTCAATTGAGTTCCTCCCCTTCCATGTCTCCCCTCTACTACATCCCCTCTATGTACTGTTGCCAAATTAATCTTCTGAAACCACATCTCTTAAATCATTCTCTGCCTCAAGCCCCTTTAATGGCTTCCTAAAGTGCAAACTCCCCAACATGGCATTTAGAAGTCTTCCTGTTTAGGGTTCAATGTATTATTTCAGACTTAACTCCAAGCATTGTCCTTTCCTTACATCAAGTTCTTGGCATACTCAACCATTTCCCTAACTACCTTGCCTTCTCTTATGCCTTTGTTTATGCTTTGCCCTCTGAATGTCACATTCTTCCATCCTGTCTCCACTGTTAGAATCCACTTTGTCCTTCATACTAGAGTGTGACCTCTTCCAAAAAGCCTTCCCCATTTCCCAGTGAGAAGCTCTTCCTTTACCCCTTAAATTCTCCTAAAGATACCGCATTCAGAATCTAAAGCACTGGATGCTCTCTATATTGTAGTCAGCAATATATGTTTTAGGTTTTAGACACCCTACAAGTAAGGGGGTGGTGAGAGGAGGCAGAGAATACACCTGGCCCATGTCTCTTTCCTTCCCTTAGATAATCCACACATAAGAGGAACTCACTACATGCTTGTTGAATGAATAAATGGCTAAATGAAAGTCAGTTTTGCCCTGTCAATAATTAAATATTGTCATTGCCTCCTCAATTAGCCAAACGTTTCTGAACATATATGGCAAAGATTCTCACTTATTTTGCTCCTTTTAAGAACTAGGAGAATAAAATAATTAATTCAGTGACAGTAAAGATTCTAAAAGTACCCATATCTTTCCCCCTTAATCTTCACTTTGATGCCATTTGGCCAATTTTTTTTTTAATTGTTGGTCAAAGAAACAAATTTTACACAAGCACATTGTAAAAGTCAGTCATCTGCTTACAACTTGGGCATTAGAAAATATTTAAAAATCAGTCTCCTTGAATGCCTTTTTCCAAACTCCAAAATGTGTGGGACAATTTTGTGTTGATTTTTTTCTTGCTTCTGTCCCAATTTGAGAAGCAGCTCTCAGAGGTAGGAGGGTTGACCCAGAAAGCAAGAATCTTACCAGTAGTCAGTCAGTTAGCCTGTCATAAATCCTTACTTAGTGCCTACTGTATACTAGACACAGGGTTCCATTGCAAAGCAACCAGGCATGGCCGTGCCACGTGGAGCATGCTGTCTATAAAGAGGAGCAAATACAGATGTGCCAGGGCTTCTGCCCCATGCCCTTCCTTCATCTCCATCTAACTTAATCAGCACAAGGAGGAAGGCTTTAAAAAACAACAGGGAGAGGTAATCTTTAAGGGTCCTCCAGTCTGGGACCTGGAAGATTCTAAGCTCTTTGATCTAAAGATTGTCAAATTGAAATAAAAACAAGAGGAAAAAAGAGCCTAATTTTTAAGGCTTAAAATATCTCTATAACTATGCAGAGGTCCAGTCTTCTAATTTTAGGTCAAAAGAGCTGTGATCTCTTTGAAGTAAAATCTTTTCAACATAGAGAAATACTTGTGTGGATGTTTTAGGGTTCTTCCACCAGGGTACTTTAGAAGGAAGGACCAAAGTCTCACTCAGCAGCTTCAGTGGTTTGGTTAGGGAGGTGTGTGTGTGTGTGTGTGTGTGTGTGGCAGTTTACTATTAGCGCATAGGGGTCTGGGCCTCAGGATGAGCCAGGAAAAGCTAGGGCTACAGAAGAACAGAAGTTCCGGGGTGTTCAGTTGGGGGTCTGCACTAATATGATTCAGATGTTCTCCCAGGGCCTACTACATTCTCCTTTATCTGTTGGCTATCTATTATCTATCTTCTTTAATTTTTCTTCAAGCAACATCTTATATTTAAAGCTGATCAAAGTGGAACTTCTTTGGATAAAGTGGGCATGAGTTTGGCTCCTCCCACCCAGGTGTCTCCTCATTCTGACATCAGGCCCTGGGTCCCCTCCACAGAACCCCAATGGTTCCTTGAAACATGCTTCAGAGACTTCTGCTGTGCCCTTAGCTTTGATTTTTCTCAGTTTACTTTTTCCCATGACAACATAATCACTTTATACCCCAACGAGAAAATCTAATGGACCCCGTTTTGTCTTTTTGCACCTGATTGGACTGTTCTTGAATGAAGTGTCCACCCTTGATCCAATCAGTTGTGGCCAAGGTGGGGGTGGAGTTACTCATGTAAAATGTGGCTAATAGTGCTGTCCCTTCAACAGGTGGTGGCTCAGCAGGGATTGTGTGTGTGGCAGGCACCATGACTGCCATGTCTATTGTGTGGTGGGGTTGGAGCAAGTGTCCCAGGACTCACACCAGCAGAGTGTAGCAGGAGCATCAAGCAACCATGGGCCAACACAGGAGAGAACAGAGGAGGAGCAGGAAGGAGAATCTGAGCAGTCATATGGGGATCCGAACGTCCTTTACTTACACGAATGAGTGACTTGGGGCTTTGGACTCAGGGAACTGTGGGAAACTGAAAACCAATAAAGAAATGATCGTCACCAAAATGATGGGTGTGGTCTGCGGAACAGGAGAAACAAAGGTAACCTTCTTCTGCCTCTTTGTGTAGGTGAGGAACTAGCTTTTTTAAATGTGTTCTTTCCATTTTCAAGATGTCAAGTGTAAAATGCCAACTCATTCTCAATTTAAGAGTTAAATTCTTATTCCTGGGAAAAGGCAAACATTGCTTTTGTGGCCACGTGAGGCATTGCTTTGAGGGTGGCTGGCCAAGATCTTTTGGGCAGTGTTGGACTGTACCAGCATCATGGTAGAAACCCAATAAGGGGCCAAAAGGAGGCACTGTGATTCTCCCAGCCAGAGGAACCTGAACGTGGCCCCAGGTGGGTCCTCTGCCTCCAGCAGAGGGAAGGCCTGCCTCTAGCAATGCCCTTGGACTTAGTGGTAAGATTCTCTGGAGAAAGTAGCTGTTTCCTGCAATTTGAACAAAGTATTTGTACTTACTACTCACATTTGAAGACCTTTGTCTCCAAAACTGAATTAGTCTAGAGACTCATAACAATTCTCTTCCACCTTCTTTGGGGTTCTATCACAAACAATTGGGGGGGGAGAGAAATGGTATTTTATTATGTACTGCACATTTTCACATTTGTTGCCCGAAGAGGTGATTGTGAAACTGAGTCTTAGCTGATGAAGAAGAGCTAGCTAGCTCCATGAACAAAGTGAAAAAGGTTCCTCTCTCTGAAGGAGCATGCCATAGCTGTGGACCAACGCTGCCCAATGGAAACATAATGCAAGCTACATGTACAAACCAGATTAAACAAATGTACAAAGAAGCAAGTGAAATCAGTTGAATAGTGTATTTTATTTAATTCAACACATCTAAATATTGTCATTTAACAAGTAACCTATATTTTAAAATTATTAATGAAACATTCTTTATTTCATACTAAATTTTAAAAATCTGGTAGCATGGTGTACATTTGTAGCACAGATCAATTTGAACTAACCATAGTCCAGGTGTTCAGTAGCCACATGTGGCTAATGGCTACTGCATTTGACAGCACAGGTTTAGATGATGGAGGAAGACCTGGGAATATTAAATACACAGGGAGTTCTTTGAGCTTCCTATACACCGGCTGCATGTGGATGACGGGTGGGAGATAAAAGAGAGATATAGGTAGACACCAGACCACGGAGGCCTTAGATGCCAAATTAGGGGAATCTCAGTTTAATCACAAAGGCATTCAGGAGCCTTTGATGCCTTTGAGAGGTTTTATGTAGATTGAATTTGAGGTTTGGGAAGATTATGCTAGCAATTGTGTGAAGGATTGATTAGGGAGGCATAGCACAAAGAACATTGGTGGTCCTTTCTCAATCCGTTGTGTTTCTCTGTGTTTAATGAAACTTTCATATAAACTCTAGCAATTAGTACACAGCTGTTCTCAATCTTCAGTGTTTCATGAGTTTTTTTATCATTTTCTGGGCCTTTTGAGAATTTGAAGGGTAAGGTGGAATAGTAATTAAGAATATCAGGTGTGAAAGAGAAAATGCTGGGTGTGGACACCATTAAGCTTGGACTAAGCAGTTCATGTTGTGCAGTTCTTAGTCAAAGAGACCCTTAGCCTCCCCAAACCACATTGTATGAGCATTATGCCATTACTAAATGCATGCGTGCATGGCAGAAGGCAAGCTTCCTGAATTCCTTTTTTCTCAGGATTGCCTATTTAATGGGGTCCTTTCTTCTGCTTTCCACCTGCCCTTCTGCCATTTTGCTCCTTGGCCCCATTTCAGCTCATTGGTTTCTAATCCAAAAGACAGCATAGTAATACATTGTTATATGTGAAAGTAGAGCAAATGGATATTTTATTTTCAAAGTAATATGCTGGCCATGCCACCTTTTTTATGCTCAGAGCTCCCTGAACTATTCTAGTCCTCTTGAGCCCAATAATAATGGCTAAAATATTAGCAAGATTGGAGGCCACAAGCAGAAGAAGGTGTTGCTCTCACTGGTGGAGGAGGTGTCTGTGCTTCTCTCATCTGCCTCTATTCCAGGCCTATCCAACCCTCCTGTCCCCAAAGCCCAGAAGAGTCTAAAGCCTGAGGTGATTCTGATGACTGTCAGTCACCTCGGGGCATGGACCATAGGGGTGGCTGTGCCTGGCACTGCAGCCACTTCTTGTCTTCTGTTTCACAATCTACAGTTTCTTAAATTTTGAAACCAAGTCCTCAGATTCCATAGCATTGATGGATTCATTTATTTTGCTCAAACTAGAACAAATTTCTAGTTCGGGAATGATTGGTGGTTTGATGAGATAATAAGGAAGAAGGGAAAAATAAACCCTGTTTATGTTGTTGGGGAACCGTCTCAACTTTGCTGGGCCAGATGTCAATAACTGCTGGTCTTTCTCCATCGTGCCCACAGTTTATTGAGTTAGTTGATCATTAAAAAAGGCTTTTTTTCTTTCTTTCTTCTAAAAAAAGTATCTGCATTTTGAGTTAAATGCTTCTGTGAAACCAGCTCCAGTGCCTGCCTGGCATCTGTCCATGGTGCTTGAGCTGCAGCGATGATAACTGAAAACTACAAAGCCCCCTAACACATGCTCTGCCTAGCCTTGTGGGGTGAGGGCGGCCAGCCTGTAGAGTGGACAGTGTCACTGGGAAAGGGAGACCTGGACCTGGGCAATTTTTCCCACCGTTAAAATAAAACACTAGGTGATTAGCCTTATCAAAGGTAAAAGATTTCTTTTTATAAGCTCTTCATACATGCTTACTCATAAAAGAAGAAAAAGTGATTCTGAGCTGGAAAACTGCAGGAGGTCAATTTCTGTTGCTTTTGTCAATTGTCATCGTTCAAATGTAGATTTGAGTGATTAAGTGGTAATAATAACATGAGTCTCTTTAAGAGGGTTTCCCAAAGAAAAGAGAAAATCCTCAGAATCCCCCACCTGGTTGCCTTTGAGGAGCTTGTCTCAAATGAGAAGAAAATACTGACTGTGCAGACTAGGAGGTTTTGTCTCTATATGGAAAAATATAAATATATATTGCTGGAGAAATAAGGAAGGGAAAATATAATCCAGCCAGCCACTATCTCCTGGTCGGGTCCCCTTTCTCTTAACCTAGATTTTTCAAGTGTCCTTTTTGGATGGGAAAGTGAAGTCAGACTGATCTTAACTTAGATTTTTTTTTTAATCAGAAAAAATGGATCCAAATTATACTCGAGAACGTAAATCAATTCCATTGATAATCAAGTGGAACAGAAATACTTGCACCTTTCATTTAGAAAGTTGTCTTTCACAACTGGTAGCTAATATTCTATGATACATAACAGGAGTGAGAAGCAATTGGGAGAGGAGGATGAAATGAGCTTCAATCAGATTGGCTGAGAATATGGCAAAGAGGTTATTCCACACTAACCTCAAATACCCTCCCTAGTAAACAGACACTAAACTAAACTAATTATCAATCCCTAGCCCTGTACACATGCATTTATTCATTCATTATTCCGTCATTAATTAAGAGCCTACTAAATATTAGGTAGGTGGTGTCAAGGATTTAACAATGAATGAAATATGATGCTGACTTTAGAGAGGCTGCAATTCTAGTGGCAGGAGTGAATGGTTACATACAAGGTAAGGGGCAAGATACATGTGTGGCACCAGAGAACCCCAGAAGATGGGCTTTTTCTTCCAGTGCAATGAGGAGAAGACTTTATTCCATGCAAGACTTCTTTTAAGTAGAATTTGGTATTTTCTTTTGTCGTTGAAGGTTTCAATCAGGGCATGTGTTGCATGTTTCTATATTGTTGGAAGAAGAAGAAAAAAATCTGCACTTTGAATACGGCTGCGTTTGGCTTTGCATGTGGCTTTATTTTATAAAATAATGGCAGGGGAGCTATGTGGGAAACGTTCAGATGTGCAGGATTTCTGTGATTTGAAGCTGAACCTGTGTATCAGAAAGGAATTATATCAGCTTAAGCTCCTGGAACGGAGAACGGTGGCCTTTTTCTGCTAATGCCTTCCCTAGGCTCCCCATCTACTCCCTTCTCCCCTGATACACTTTTATTTTCCTGTAGCCAGTAAGCCAAAAGGAAGTGTGACGTTTTCCTGACAAGGATATTTTGGTTTGTTGGATCCTGGGAAGCCTCTGTGGGCTTTGGGTTGTGCCAGTTCTCAGGAGTAGAGCGCGTCTGGCTGGTGTCCCTCCTGGTGACCTTCGCAGCCATCTGGGCCCGGACCTACGTCTGCCCGCTCAGCCCAGCAGGACAGGGTCTCAGCTCTGAGTTTGCAGATGCTTTACCCGGACTCAGCTTCTGTGACTCAGGCCATCTGTGGGTAATTTGTCCTTATTCTGAAGTTAGGGGTTTTCAAAGGCTTCAATTTCTCGAGTCCCACCACGAGGTGCACTCTCTGGCCGAGGCTCTCTGACACCAGCTTCCTATCCGGTCTGGGGTCAGGCCCCAGTTCTGAGTCAAGCTGCCATGACTGTAATGACACTGTTCTTTGCACTGGAGAGAGCTTCACACCAAGTTCCTGCCCCCTCCTGAGCGAGTTTCACTCTTCATGGACTTGTTTGAAGTTCAGCCAAGCTGGCAGCCGTGGGGTTCCATTTTTACAAGCTCTAGCAACAGTAGGCTGCAGTCCTTTGTGTCACCATGCCATCTGCTTAGCTTTTTCCCTCTTCAAACTGTAAGCAAAGTGAGTGAGCTAACTACACCAAAAATGCACCTCCCCCAAGTAAACCGCATTTGCATCAAGTCAACTTAAATGACACTGCTTTGTCTGTTCTAAACCACATTTTTTCTCATACCTCCCTACGAAATTGGATTTCCACCAAAAACATAGACAATAAGAATAATGAATATATAATAATTCTTTTCTACATACCAGCCACTGTACTACATGTTTTATGTTCTCATGATTCCATTATATCTACAAAAACCCAATGAAATACCATTCCTCTCCCTGTTTTTTGTGTATAAGGAAATTGGAACTCAGATATTTTAATTAACTTACCTGTGACCATGCCATTAGTAAGTGATGAAATCTAAATATAAACCCCACTGCCTGGTCCCTGAGTGCAAGAGCTTAAAATTTTGTAGAATGCCCCTCTCTTGATATTAAGCATTCAATTCCTTGAATTTCAATGCCTTTGACTAAAAAAAATCCCTTATTTCTTAAATAGGGCATCACACGTCTATTAGCAATTCCCATTTATTCATTTGTCCAAAGCAAATATTTATTGAGTATCTACTGTGTTCCATGCACCATGCTGGGCCCTACGGAGCCAATTATGAAGAAGCCTTGTCTCAAGGAGCTTATAATATAGTTTGTGTCACATTTATTTATTTAACAAACCTTTACAAACAACAATATACTGTCATTGTGCTAGGGACTGGGACTATAAGGTCAAAAACAATACCATCCCTTAACTGTGTAAGCTTTCCAGTTTATCAGGACTCTCAGGAATTACAATTCTAGGATTAGGACTCATAAATGCTGGATTCCAGCACCAGTGTTTATTACTATGTATGTCCTGGTCAAATCACTGAACTTCTCTCTCTCAGTTTCTTCATATATTAAATATATACCAGCTCCATAAAAGTAATTGCTGCTTTAACTGGCCTTACAAAGGAGTCTTAGGTTTAGAACCCTAAGAGAAAGAGAAAAGAGCTAAGTCTAGGTTTGTGAAAGAAGCAGGATAAAACTTCCAGAAGCATATTAATCAGAAGTTTTTGGCCTCAAGTAACAGAAAACATGACCAATGACTTTTAAAAATTGGAATTTATTTTTTCACATAAAAAGAAGTCCAGAGGGAAGTGTCTCTGGTATTGTTTCAGTTGCTCAACAATTCCACCGAGGACCTAGTTTCTTTCTAGTTTTCTGATCTACTACCCTTAGTGTGTTGGCCCTTCGTCCTCAAAGTTATTGTCTCGTGGTTACAGATGGTTTCTGTTGTTTCCAGAATTATTTTCTCATACTGGTGTCCATATGAGAAAATGCCTTTCTCCCTAGTGGGGCACTTTTTGTTGTTTTCACTCTGGAATAGAAGCCCTCCTCTTGCTGACATTTCCTTTTCTCTTATTGGCTAGAACTTAGTTATATGTCAAGTCCTACACCAATCATAATTAATCCTTTGTATCTGAGGAGGGGCTTCTGCTTTCTCTGAAGTCATGGGATCTCCATCTGCACAATATCTGGGTTTGATTTGCAAAGAAGAAAGTGAGTAGGCAATTAAGAGTGTCATAGAGAGTTGAGTGGAAGCAGACACTCTAGCAGTGGTCATTTAGTCCTAGAAAAACCTAGAATACTTGAAGACATTGTAATAAGCAGGAATACTCAAGAGGTTAATTCTAGGAAACATAGATCCCAGAGAAAAACCTTTGTTGTCCAGAAAGATTCTGTGTTCAGAGTAACTTATCCATAGAAGGGAAAGCTAAGGAAGAAGATTGCCACTATGAACTCGATGTGATTCCTAATCCTAGAATTGTAATTCCTACGAACTCCATGTGATTGGCTTGTATTTGTAATGGAGAAGAACTAATTACTCCTTCTCTTTCATTTTAAATTCATATATTATAGAAGCAATGAACAAGAAAGTTTGATGCTTATTGGAGCTGCCTAAAAGAACCTCAATCATCCAAAAGTCTTTATTGAACTGAGTGCATGATACAAAGATGAATAAAATACAGTCCACTCACAGGCAGACATTTTAGATTCCTATGCATTTCCAATTGTAATTGCAATATAGTAAATTCTTTACCACACATGAACGTTTATGCTCAAAATACAGTTGGACCGCTGAGGAGGGACTGGTCAATTCTGCTTGGAATGGGGCAGGTGAGGATGTGGGGAGGAGGTACAGACATTTGAGCTGGACCCTGAAGGATGAAGAGGTATTCAGAGTTGAAAATGGGGAAGAACAACCTAGCAACATAATGAAGGACAATCTAGCCAAGGGAATCTTATAACAGAAATCAAACTCCTCTGAATCTTCTTCAGCAGATACTTAATGTTAAGACATTTAAGATCAAAAGAATCAACACTGACACCTGCTCATTGGAAAACCTATAATTTTCCAAAGACTGTTGCTGCAGCTGCAAAATGAGGAGGTGATAGGTGCCTATATATGGCTGTTTGCTGATGAGCTGAGTAGCTGCCCTTGGGTAGAACAGTGGGCAAGGAGCGCCTAGTGAATGTAAGAAGGACCATGTGTTCAATTCCTCACCTGCTATCATGTGATCTTGTTTCCCTCTCATCTTTCCACTTCCATGTCCATATTTATGAGTTCATCTTGCCAAATAAGCTCCACCTCCTAAACAGTGAGGTATGTGTCTTTACAGCTTTGACTTTCCCATGCCCTAGCACAATAACTGACATACTGTCAATGTTCAAAACATGGATGTTGAACAAATGGATGCTTGAATGAATGAAGTGAGAAGCTTGCCATGGGTGACCTGTGTGTTGGCCCCATAGGCAATTGGACCTTATGAAGTGTTCTCTTTGCAACATTAAATTAAGTGTATCTGGCTCAGGATGTTTTATCCAATTAGAGTTTTTGAAATGTGCCAATAGGTGGGGAGTAGAGGCAGAAGATCTCCCTATAATTATGTATGTGTAACATATGAGGGTCTGGCTCAAAAGGAGCCACTACCAAGGCCTACCTAAAGTGGGCAAAGAGATTAAATGAGCAGGGAGCAACATTTATTCAAACTACACATGAAAGGGAATATGCTATATGGGTTTAAATTTTAGACTCCTCCACCACCTGTTTGAATCCCAGTTTCATCACTTCCTAGTTCTATGACTTTGGGAAAATCACTTAAACCCTTTCAGCCTCAGTTTCCTCATCTGCAAAATAAGGATGAAAACAGTAACTACCTCAGAGAGTTGTTGTGAGAATTAAATTAATATATGTGTGCTGTTCTACATTATTACATGCTTGGCAAATAGTGAATACTCTACAAGTGTTAATGACTTGAGCTTCAAAACATCCTAGGAAATAAGTATTACTTTCCCACTTTACAGATGATGAAAGTTAGGCTTACGGATATTACATGAGGTCCTGGATCTGCTAGAACAAGTAGGTGGTAAGTGACAGAAACAGGACTGAATTTTAAATCTGACACTATAAGTTCTGTTGTAAGAAATTGAATGGCTACAGATTATGTTATTAGTGGTGATCTGTTGACCTAAACATGGCCAGATAGTAGCTGAGACTCCCATAAATATGTCTCCATTAACAAAACTGCTATTTCTATATGAAGCACATAAGCCCTAGACCCCTTTCTGCCTGGGATTGTGAAATTATGGAATCCCAGACTTGAGCACATCCACCAATCACAACTCCTCACTTCTGGACCAATGGCTGATAGAATTTTCCTAACACTTAAAACTCTCTGTGGTAAAGAAACATTTTGTTTTGTTTTCTTAAATTTCCAATCTGCTGTAAGCCAAAATTTTACAAAATATAGATTTAAAAATTTAATTACTAGAAAAAGGAAATGAAAAAACAAACAACATTCTAACCCAAGTTTTTATATGATTAGATTCAATAGGCAAATTGCTATAGAAATTTCTAGATACTCATTCTTTTTTTTTAATTTTTAATTTTTTTTTTTTTGCTAAAAGTATTGCAAAGGGTATTACATATGTGTCCTTTTTTTCCCCCCGCCCTTGACAATCCCCTGCCCTCCCTTCCCCCCCAGTGTCTTATGTCCATTAGTTATGCTTATATGCATGCATACAAGTCCTTCGGTTGATCTCTTACTCCCCTCCCTCCTGCCCCCCAACCCTCCCTGGCCTTCCCACTGCAGTTTGACAATCAGTTTGAGGCAGCTCTGCCTCTGTATCTATTATTGTTCAAAAGTTTGTAATGGTCTTTATTATCCATGAATGAGTGAGATCATGTGGTATTTTTCCTTCATTGACTGGCTTATTTCACTTAGCATAATGCTCTCCAGTTCCATCCATGCCGTTGCAAATGGTAAGAGTTCCTTCTTTTTTACAGCAGCATAGTATTCCATCGTGTAGATGTACCACAGTTTTCTAATCCATTCATCTACTGATGGGCACTTAGGCTGTTTCCAAATCTTAGCTATGGTGAATTGTGCTGCTATGAACATAGGGGTGCATATATCCTTTCTGATTGGTGTTTCTGGTTTCTTGGGATATATTCCTAGAAGTGGGATCACAGGGTCAAATGGGAGTTCCATTTCCAGCTTTTTGAGGAAACTCCATACTGTCTTCCATAGTGGCTGCACCAGTCTGCATTCCCACCAGCAGTGCAGGAGAGTTCCTTTTTCTCCACATCCTCTCCAGCACTTGTCGTTTGTTGATTTGTTGATGATAGCCATTCTGACAGGTGTGAGATGGTACCTCATTGTTGTTTTGATTTGCATCTCTCGGATGATTAGTGACTTTGAGCATGTTTTCATATGTCTCTTGGCTTTCTGAATGTCCTCTTTTGAAAGGTGTCTATTTAGATCCTTTGCCCATTTTTTGATTGGATTGTTTATCTTCCTTTTGTTAAGTTGTATGAGTTCCCTATAAATTTTGGAGATTAGGCCCTTATCAGATATGACGTTGGCAAATATGTTTTCCCACGCAGTGGGTTTTCTTGTTGTTTTGTTGATGGTTTCTTTTGCTGTGCAGAAGCTTTTTATTTTGATGTAGTCCCATTTGTTCATTTTCTCTTTAGTTTCAAGTGCCCTAGGAGCTGTATCAGTGAAGAAATTGCTTTGGCATATGTCTGTAGATACTCATTCTTGATTTCTGTATTTATCTTTTTGTGGATCTGTACCAATGGCCAATCACTGGTCTGCATTAAAAGAACTGATTAAAAGAACTTCTGTGAAGAGCTTTCAGGCAGAAATGATACACACTCTTATTTGCTTATAAGGAAGTTCCTCGTATTTCTATGGATTTTCCTGTACAAATATCACCCTGATGTTTTCGAGGCCTCCTGGAGAACCTCTATCCATCATCAGAGGGCATTAGGAAAACGATCTAAAAAATAAAACAAAATCAGTCTCTATAGTTGATTCTGTGCTGGGCACAAGGTAAAGGGTAAGTCACTTTTAGCAAAGGCTCAAGAGAGATCCCAAAAGAGACAGGCCCTGAGCAACTTCAGAAGCACTATTTTAGCACAGAAACACTCCAAAACCCCTAAGTGAAACCACTAGGCCTTGTGAATAGACAGACATTTTAGAGGAGTTATGTGGAGCCCTCTTCCTCACCCATCAGCCTACATCCATGACTATTTGACAACTTTTCCCTCAGGTCCAAACTCAAATTGGCTGTCACCATCTTCCCACTTTTAGGATAAGGTGTTAAAAGAAAAAAAAAACAGAAAGAAAGAAGCCAGGCAAAGAGAGTTTATTCCCATGAAGACCTGCTGTTATGCCACCTATCAAATGCTCCACTTTCTATTTTATTTCCTCTTATCTTTATTTAACAAATACTTCCACTGTACTTATTATGTGCCAGGCACTGTTCTAAGGAATCGGTAAACATCAGCTCACTTAATCCTCATAACAGCCCTATGAGGTAGGTTCTATTACTCTCTCTATTTTATGGATGAGGAAACTGAAACACAGAGCATTTGAGGATCATCCCAAGGTCACACAGCTAGGTTTTCATCTGGGTCAACATATCTCCTCCTCCTCCAGGGTGAGAAGTGGAAGGAAAGACATAGAATGAGTGGGAGTAATAGCAGTGTGAGGAAAATTGAGTCTTAGTTCAGGAGAGTCAAGACTTTTAGATAAAAAAGTAGCCAAATCTCTGACTAACAAAAAGGGAATCTAGTCATCGTCAGAGAAAACAAACTTAAGACCGAATGGCAGGGTTTGTATATAATGTAAGGAAACAGACCAAAATCACAGTATCTGTCATAATCAAACTCACATCAAAGGATATGATAGGACATCTGTAATAATAACAACAATAATAAAATAGCTATGCTCTTTTGAATCTCTACTGTGGGATAGCTTACATAAGTAACTTGGTTTAATCCTCACGGCCCTGTGAAAAAAAGAGTATTATCCCCATTTTTCAAATGAAAACATTAATAAAGGTACATAGAGGTATAATAACTTGGTCATAGTCTCACAGATACTGATTGGCAAAGCTAGAATTTCTATCCAGTTCTATCTTAACTCCAATCACAGGCCGTCTTTACTCAGCTGCACCGTCAGAGTTGGTGACCCCATGCCATGGGGGGTTGGGTTAAGAGAATCCAAAATCTGTTTGTGGAGACTCACTCTGTGTCCCAGAAGTCTCAGAACTATGCACCTACAAATAAAACTCAATGAATTATCTGTTTGTTTCCAATGGGAAAACCCAAGAAAGATAAATCTAGCTACCCATTAACTAGACACAGGACACTTCCATTTCATATATGAGGCAATGTCTTACGTTCTTACAAGAGGAATATAGACATGAGAGCTGAGAATATGTCCCCACTGAAACTCCTGGGGTATCTATCTGTCTCTGTTATACCAGGTTGCATGTGTTCTGTGGAAGGTGAAATGTTACGGAGCCTGGCGCCTATCTGATGCCCTGGATGGATGACCCACTAGAGTTATTGAGTTCTTCCAACATTATTTCCATCCTAGATCTATATAAAGTTTGTTGGCAGATAGAACTGGTTCCTGCAACCAGACCAGAATGTGTTTTCATTGCTTCATGGAGTTATATAAAATGCATTCCCTTACTTTTACAATATTCTTCAGTCTAGCTACTCTTCAGTCCTTCATAAACAATCACTCGATTGTGTGGGAACATTTTCAGTTGCTTATGTAGATGCTAAAGCCATATTGGGTGTGGAATTGGAATTCTATCTAGGATATTCAGTTTATTTAAAGCCATTCAAGAAAAAGATAATAAAAGCCAAATAATTGTGGAATGGGTCATGAGGAGTGATACTCTCAGAATGCCAAGTGAAATTGTGAAACAGTACTGATAAGAGTTTCAAAAAAAGTGGGGGAAGGTTGTGCATTCTTGGAATTGACAAGGTACTTCCCCATAATGCTATATGTACTTGGAACCCTAGTCTTATCTCTCTTGAATGACCTCCTAGTTAAAAATAGCCAGGTCAAGTATCCTAGATTCCAAAATGCCAGGAATGTTTTGACCAGGTGAAGTCTCATCTTTCAAGATATCTGATGTTAAGTCACCCCAAATCAACCTGTCCCTTTTTCTGGTAACAGACAGTAGTAACATAGGCATTGTTAAAGTATTGATAAAGGATGGAAAAGGAAGGAGGCTTTCTGTAACTTGCTTAAGGAGAGAAATAATTCTATATTGCCACCTAGCTATGGTTCAGAAGTGTTGCTCTGGGCTACTGCCTTACCATCACTGAGGGTGGAAGAGGAGAAGAAATCCATCCCCGTGGTATGGGGGGAAGGAAGACAATAGATGGTTTTCTGGAGAGAGTTGATGTTGAGGATTGGGGGTGGGGAGCAACAAACATTTGTAATCTGTGCTTGCCAGGCCCATCTGTGACTAGATGTCCATTTACTAGTAGTTTGAACCAGAAAGTATTCTCCATCCACACATCCATCCTCAATGGAAAGGATGCAAGTGTGGCACTCATATCTCAACTCCCCTCCTGCTCTCAACACAGACATAGCTAATCAATCATAGGAGACAGTTGGCAAAGCACTTTCTCTCACATGTTATATCATTCGATGCTTCCAATAACCATTCAAGGGAGATGGAAAGGTATTATGTAACCTATTTTAGTGGTAAGTATTGCCATTATCCCGTGTCTGGATTTTTTTAACAAATACCTATGTAAACAGAATGAAACTGGGGATTGGAAATGATCAGCAATGGGAAATTGGGATAATTAAATGTATTGGTCCTTTCCCATCCTGTGCCAGTTAAATCATAGAGGAGTTACATAGGGTTCGTGAGAGCCCTTTAATATTTTTCAAGGTGAGTAAGCACCCCAAAGATGAACCAAGTGAACCTAGTAACAAATTGGTTCCCATGGCAACCAGGCAGCATGCAATTTGTGGAATAATCCCAATTTGAAACATTGCTATTATTAGCACATTTTTGTAAGTGCAAAATGTACCCCTGAAAGCATAAAAAATGAAGTCAAGTTTGGAAGGCACTGAAGAAAAGGGAGGGAGGTTGTGGTGAACAGGACTGGAAAGGAGAAAGGGAAGAGGTGCTGGTCGCTGAGGAGAGGTCAAGTAGGGGGTGTGTAATTAGTACAATCCACCAAAGGAGGAAATTTTAGGATTTGCTTTCAGTTTTTGCCTAGACAACATTTTGATATGTGCAGCAGCAAAGTCTACTGACATGGCATCAGTTTATACAAAGTAATAAAAGAAGAAGAAGAAGGAGAAAAAGGAGAAAAAGGAGAAGAAGAAGGAGGAGGAGGAGGAGGAGAAGGAGAAGAAAGAAAGAAGAAGAAGAAACATATATAATCTTCTAAAACAGTAGAGAGGGGAAAATGAAATGAAAGAAAGAAAGAAAGAAAGAAAGAAAGAAAGAAAGAAAGAAAGAAAGAAAGAAAGAAAGAAAGAAAGAAAGAAAGAGAACACAGCTTCTGAAGATTTTGAGTATGTAGAGTTTCATAGTGATTTGATTTTCCCCCAAGGGCTCTGTGCTAAATTTATTGCTTCTCTCATTTTTATTGATAGTATAATGGAATTTGATATACTCTAATTCAGAAACTAAAATGTTTATTCATTTCATGTGTCAGTACAAAATCCAATCAAGAATAAGTATTGCCCCTCCCAAAACTACAATCATACAGAATGCTAATTGCTTTGAAAAGAAATAAACAAGTTTGGGATGAAGGTGTTATTCCTTGCTTTCAACCAATGAAGCAGTCTCAAAAGTGGAGCTCTTCATCCAAGTTTTTCCTACAGAATTATTTTGGTGTTTCTATCCTGCAAGAAAAAACACTGGAAACTCGATGTCTGCTCTTCCCATTCATCGATCACTTTGCTGGGGGCTTGCAAACATCATCTGTAATCCTTATAGCAAGGTAGTCAAGGAATACCCTCAACAGAGGTATGTTATGGAGCAGTGTAGCTTATTAGCTAGCAGCATAGGCTTTCAAGAAATGTAGGTCTGTATTCAAGTCACAAAGATCAGGGTTTAAGTCCTTATTTCTGCTTACTAACTGACTCAACCTAGATAAGTTATTGAACCCCTGTAAGTTTCATTCAGTTTCCTGTTAGAGTTAGTTGGGAAGTAAATGAGATGATCCATTTGAGCCATACAGCACAGAAATGGGCACGTAGGAAGTGTTCACTTTAAAAATGATTAGTGTCTATGTGTGAAACTTATAAAATAATAGCCAGTATCTACTGAGCAGTGCAGATGCCATGAACTGTTCTATGTGTTTTGCATATAAGAACTTTTGAAATCCTCTCAACAACCATATGAAGGAATCCAAAAGGATCAGCTAATTGTGTGAGTTAGCCTACTAAGGCCATCTTCTCTTCTGACACCAATTGCAAGTTCAAGGATTCCCAAAACAGGTTCAAAAATCTGCTAGAAGGACTCACAGAACTCATTTAACACTGTTATATTCGTGATTATGGTTTATTATAGGAAAAGGATATAGATTAAAAATCAGCCAAGAGAACAGGGACATAGAAAGGGTCTAGAACAGGGGTGGGCAAACTTTTTGACACGAGGGCCACAATGGGTTCTTAAACTGGACTGGAGGGCCAGAACAAAAGCATGGATGGAGTGTTTGTGTGAACTAATATAAATTCAAAGTAAACATCATTACATAAAAGGGTACGGTCTTTTATTTTTTTAGTTTTATTCATTTCAAACGGGCTGGATCCGGCCCGCGGGCCATAGTTTGCCCACGGCTGGTCTAGAAGGTGAATGAAAAGTGAGTTCCGGTTGTCCTCTCCCCATGTAGCTATGGTTGGCATTAATTCTTCTCAGCGACAATGTGCACAAAATATTGCCAACCAGGGAAACTCACCTGAGCTTTAGTGTCCAGAATTTTTATTGGGGCTCAATCACATACTTCCTGCAGGGCTGACCTTTAGTCTCCAGGCCTTTCTTAGAGGCAGACCTGATACCAAGTAGCCCAGAGCCCCCATCATAAAATCACATTATTAGACTGTCTGGAGGCCAAAGCTCCCGGGCAAACAGACACTACTGTCAGCCAGGACTTTCCAGGAGGTTTGGGAGCACCTCCTAGGAGCTGAGGGCAACAGCCATACCTCTCTTTGGGTAAGATTAATTCTTCACTTCTAATATTCTCATTTTGTGGGTGAAAAAAATGAAACCCAGGTTAAGAAACTTGCCTAAGCACTCCTAGTTGGTAAGGAGAGGGCCAGGATTCAAATCCAGGCAGTGTTTCTCTGGGATCTTTAAACATTACTCTTTGCCGCCTGAAGATATGTTCATTGACTCTCCCAAGATCACACTGATGGTAGGGCCTACATTTGAAACTGGGTGGATCTGATTCAAGAGTTTTCCATCTTTCCATGTTCCTCTGGCTTTTCCTTGCAAAAATCTGAGAGCCTCACAGACCGCTTGTCTAAAAGTCTCTTGCTTCTTTATAGGTGAAGCTGCTATAATCCTCACTGAGTCCTCCCTCTGGCACACAGCCCTGCTGAACATCAGTGGCTGTCTCAACAGAAAAGTGCTCCTCTCGGGTCTCCTGGAAGTGTCATATGGTTGTTCATAGTCAATGGAGTTTTTATGAGCCTTGAAAATAATATTATTTATGAGGCTAATAATTCTGTATTATCTCTACAGGGAAAAAGTGCTACTAGCACTGGTTAGTATATTCATGTTAGTACTGGTTAAAGCCAAGGGAAGGTATTGATAGTCATGTGTCTTAAGTGTCTTTAGGAGAGCAGTGTCAGGGTTCCCTTGTTTGTTACAGTACATCACAATGGTATAAGAGAGAAGCTTCTTCACACATTTTGAAAGCAGTTTTATGTCTCAGGAGGCTGTCTCCAGCACCCTGAAATTTAGGATGTAATTATAGGTACCAAGCTATAGCTGGTTCCTTTAAAAACTTTATCTCAATTGCTTGTCAGGCATGATGGTTTTGAGGGGAGTAGTGGGAGGAGAGCCACACCCACACCACCACTCTCAGAGAGGAGTAACTACTGCAAACAGGAGAGGTATCATTGATGAAAACAAAGGGGCAGGCATTTCCCACCCACAGATCAGCCACACTGACATACAGGGCCAGCTCATCACAAAGGTAGGAGTCAAGCCATGTGAGTTCAGTTGACTGAACTTGAATCAAGGCAAAAAATAAATGTATTTCCTCCCCTACTTCCTACAACTCCCATCAGTTCGTTGAAGTCTCATTAATCCAGGATAAGGCATAAGCAACTATAGACATTTTTCAAAGTTCTACAGAGATTCCAAGGCACAGAAAATGTCAAGCCTGTAATAGAACTGAAGTTCTGGCATCATTTAAAAACTTAAATGTGCAAAATATGTGAAGCAGGATAGCCTGTCATCTAAAACTCACTTTCAGCATCTAGAGCAGGTTAGTCTTTAAAGGGAAATGAAATGACCAACCGCGCTTATTTTTAATTTTGTTTTGAAAGAGTGGCTGTTAATGTTAAGCACATAATTAAAAGTTAAGCATATAATTAGATACTATGAATATTTTTAAATTAGGGCAAGTTTACCACAAAGTAATTTAATTGTCATTTATAAGTACTTTTAGTTTTTGAAGTGTTGTCACACTGGATGTAAATGACTACAACTGAAGAAAATTCTAAAGCCACTTTCAGGTATGGAGATGTCCTTTGGTGTATCTTCTGTGGGGACAAAGGGTTGATTTGAACCTATTTCCTCAGTATCACTGTCAGTATCACACTGACAGATAATCAATTATTAAAGTATTCATCAACACCATAGGATATGATGGCTGGCTCCAAGTTCTTTCAGGTTGTGAAGAAGAAAGAAGCATGGGTTACTGAAGTTGTGTGGATGTACTAGAAGGACATATGGGGAGGTGAAGGGAAGACATAAACCAGCTGGGCAGCCTCATGGACAGGCCTCACAGAGAGGTAAACATTGGTCATTGTTAAGGCTAGGACTACACAGTAGCACCTTTCATCTGATAGTAGTTCTGGAAACCCAACAACTGCTCTGATAGACTCACAGGTTCAATACTCACTCTTCCATCTCTGCTCCTCTCTCTACCAGGTTGAGCTTCCTGCAGACTACTACCTCTCCTTTGCATAGCTTCTGTTTACTCAAAGCCTCTCCTAGCTCATGGCTTGCACTTCCTGCCTTCCTTTTGTGTCTTTTGCTTCAAGCCCATCCATCCTACCATTGATGATGCTCTCTCTATGTCTCACTTTTAAATCCTCTAAAAGAAAGACTAGCCAGTCGTCATGATCTCATATATGCACCCTATTGGGCATATTTTGCAACAAGCATGCCACTATATGGGCCACTACCTGCCTAAAGAAAGATATCTTTGAGGAACCAATGGTTCCTTATTCAACTGGCTTTGTAGATTCGTGTGATATACATCATGGCAAGCCATGCCTAAGAAATCCCTTAGAAAAAGAAAACTGAGAGCATGGCAGGCACTAGGAGGCCTCTCAGAATGCACTGTGGCCTGTCTAGAACAAGCCTAAGCCACATCAGCACCCATGCTGGTTGAGCCCAGGCTCAGTCCCTTTTCTGGCCCAGCTCCCTGTGTGCCTTGTACACAGGCCACAAGGTTGAATCGCTTTTCTCCATCAATGCGATCACTGATGTCTTCTTGCCCTATCAAAGTTGGCTCTAGAATAGGAAGCAGATCTTTATATTCTTCCACTCCTTCCCACTGTTCCTGAAAGAATGGCATGGCTTTTCTGTTTTAAATGTTTTCCTGCTAATTACTCTGGTTTGAGCATGGGCTAACTAGAATGCCAAATATTGGTGAATGTAGAAATATCAAAAAAGTCTCCATGAGTAATTTATATTGAAATGTAAAATGTGTAAACAAAAACTATGTCCATATTTTATCTCTAGAATCTGTGACTATTACCTATTATAGCAAAAGAGTGATTATTAACTCCTTTGGCAAAAATATGTGAATAACTAAGGATGTAGAAAGGAGGAGCTTATCCTTGATCATAGGAGTCTTCTATGAGAAAGGTAGAGGGAAATTAGACAGACACAGAAAAGGGGGAGGCAGTGACCAGAGTCTGAGATTGGCGTGGTGTGCCCACAAGCCAAGGAATGCTGGCAGTCTCTAGATGCTGGAAGAGGCAAGGGAGGATTCTCCCCTAGAGACTGAAGGAACTACATCCCTACTGACACATTAATTTCAGATTTCTAGCCTCCAAGACTGTGAGAGAATAAATTTTTTGTTGTTTCAAACCACTCGATATATAGTAATTTTTATTGAAGTCCTAGGAAACTAATATATAATACTGTCTTAAGTGTTTCACAGAGGTCTCCAGAGTTTTTAATCTTGAAAACCAGTCTGTGTGATGTTATTTGTTTGCAAACTAGAGTGGATTTTGGCCTGAGGTAGACTCAGGTAATGCTGTGACTTGGTCTGCTGAGGTAGCTGGTCTATAAGTGCCATGATTCTAGGATTGTGCTGCACATTACAGATGCTTAATAACTGTTCAATGGATGAATAAATTCTCTGGTTTCCTCCTGATTGGGTTTTTTTTCTGCTTCTGTGCATCCAAATGACTCCTCTGGCTCCAGAAGTCACTGCGCTTTCAAGCTGCAACTTTTCTGGCCTTTCGTTGGGTCCCATCCTGGTCCCTGGCCTTTGCAAGTTTCTTCTACTGTTCTTCCTTCCACCATCTCCATACATACTCTGGATAAGAAAGGCAACCTGCTCTCCTTTTTGTTCCCTTTAAACTAAGCAAACTGTCGTTTCTGAAATAAACCCCATTACATCTTCTTCCCATTTCTTCTCTCCATTTCTCCATCTCTAATCAAACTCCATCTCTCCTCTTTGGAACTATTGTACCACCTTATCCCTTTTTCTATATCACTTACTTCTCTCTGGGAAACCAGATATTTATGTGAATGTCTTCCCTTCTACCAGGCTTCTGAATGGTCTTACCATTTGGTTCATCTTTCTCTTAATGCATAATACAGGAAGAGCTAATGGTATAGGAACCCAATAAATATTGGATCATTGAATAGATGGAAAATGAAGAGAATTGAGAAGATTCAACAAGAGTAAAAAAATATTGCAATGAAATCCTTAATGTGCTGGGGGTGGGGGGAGGTAAATAAAATTATTCTGAAACAACAATAAGGGCCCAATTGGAATAACGGTGGGCTGGTCCAAACTCACGAAGATAAGTAAGGTCAGAATGGTTAGATGACTCTACACTTGGTTTCTTGGTTTTCCTTTTTGCTCCATAACAGATTACCACAAACAGCATCTTAAAACAATGCATATCTATCATCTCACAACTTCTGTAGGTCAGGAGTTCAAACATGGTTTAGCTGGGTCTTTTGTATCAGGACCTCTTGCAGGTGTAATCAAAGTGTCATCCAGGTTGGAGTCTTATTTGAAGGACTGAGTGGAGAAGGATCTCCTAAGCTTCCCCGGCTATTGGCAAGATTCAGTTCTTTCAGGGCAGTTGGACTGAGGGCCTCAGTTTCTATCTAGCTGTTGAGCCCTCAGTTCTTGCCATGTGGGCCTCCTTTCTATGTAGCTACTTGTGTCATCAAAGCCAGCAAGAGAAGTAGCCTGCTAGCAAAATGGAAGTCACAGTGTTATCTAGCTGAATGGCAGAAGTGACATTCCATCAACTTTACCATGTATTGGAGGTTAGAAGCAAATCCCTGGGCCCACCTACCCTCAAACAAGGCCATGAATACCAGGAAGCTGAGAACATTGAAAACACATCTTAGAATTTGTCAGCCACATGTGGTAAGTACTATAGGTGTTCCCTAAGTATTTTGAATGGGTCACATTCTAAAATATTATTTCTTCCTCAGTTGGAATTAAGAATTCAGTATGATTTTGTATAGAAACAATGGAGATAGATTTCTGAGCTTACTGCTCAGGTAAGGGCATTTTACCCACAATATACTAAGGATCATGCTACCCAAACTATTATAACTAGCCCTTCTTTATTCCACCATTATTTTATGAGAGTATGCTTTCCAGATTTGAAGTTTCGATACTGAAAAGAATCCTTAGATAGGATTCTTAGCATGTAGGGAAGTTAGAAATTCTATACCTCTGCCATCAGGAACTCGTTAACTATTTTACTATGTATATAGTAGATTATTCCACTATGTATATAGTAGATTATTCCCAAGCAAAATATTTATCCACAAGCTGATGTTTATCAATGATGCATTTATTGTGTAGTCACTCTGTGCAGTCCTCAATACTTGCACTGAAAAGCTAAATGTTTCAACAGGGACAGTAAATCATTTTCAAAGTCTTTCCGAATGTGTTCATTCGAGGAACTATTTCAACTCATTTTAAACTCTTAAAGACAAAACAAAAACTTTCACAACAGTAATACCAAATCCCCTAAACTGAAGTTCCTGGTCCTGGTTTGTTTACACTAAATCTCATGGGTTAATATCGATGCCACCTCCTCTCCCTGCAGCCCAATGTGGAAAATTTCCATTTCCTCTGCTAGCAGAAGAAACTCTTTTGAATTTTTAGATTCATCAGACTGGGCCTTTCCCTTTTTGAAGTCTCCTCTTACTTCCTAGCCATTGGGGAGTGCTTTGAACTCAGCTCCCACTGACCCTGCTTCCTCTTCAAAGGCTTCTTCCCTTCCATGCTGGGAGAAAGTGCCTTTTGAAAATGGTGGGTTCCTGCCTTACGTGGATCTGTCCGAGGAAACGGCAATAAACAAAAACAATCATCAGCGGCCGTAGCAGGTCATGGTTATTACAGAGAGAGCCGGAGAAAACGTGGAAATCAAAGGAGAGCCACTGAGCAGCATCACTTAGAGAAGAAATTGAACAGCATTATTCTTCGTGGTGCTGCAGCATCCGTACCTTGCACGAAGCAGGGAGTGGCTTCTAAAGTGGCTCATCCTTAGGTGGGAATTTCAGCTCCTGTGAACATCCCAGAACCATTCTACATGAGAGAGTCCAAATTTAAAACAACTTGAGTTACTTCCCTGGGAATCTTCCCCAGGCACCAGAGCAGTTAGACCCTGCCCTGAAGCAAAGTCCTAGACTTCCTGGTGGTACGTCTGCTTTGTTTCATCTGTTAACACAACCTGAAGCTGCAATGCTTGGGAATTTTTCTTTACTTCCTTGTTTCTAGATATTGACTCGTGGGCTAGTTATGGATTGATTCTGTTGTGCTTTTACTTTTTTTTTTTTCTTTCAGTTTAGTTCTTCAACTTAGATATGTAAAGTTTTAGCTCCCATGAAGTATTGTTTGTTTTCTTTTCTAACAAAGATAGTACTAGAGCTGTTGTGGTGCTTTGTGAGGCAATTAGAAGTAGATCTTCCCCACTCCAGAAGTCTCTGATTCTGTGAACTATCAGGAAATAGTATTGCCCAGTGTGACGTAGAATAACCCCTTAAATTTTTGCATGATACAGACTAGTTCATGTATGAGCAGCCAGGTCTGCAATTAGCAACACCAATTGAACCACACTTTCCTCCATATATGATAATAGTTATTTCAGTCATGGGTTATATTAGTTTGCTAGGGCTGCTATAACAAAATACCACCAGCTGGGTGACTTAAACAGAAATTTATTGCTCACAGTTCTGGGGGCTGGAAGTCCCTGATCAAGGTGTCGACAGATTTGGTTTCTCCTGAGGCCTCTGCTTGGCTTGCAGATGGCTGTCTTCAGTGTCCTCAACATAGCCATCTCTCTGTGCTTGCATCCCTGGTGTTTCTACCTCTTCTTATAAGGATACAAGTCCTATTGGATAAGGGCCTCACTCACATGATCTCATTTTATCTGTTTTCTCTTTAAAGGCCTCATTAGGGGTTAGGGCTTGAACATAGAATTTGGGGGGAACATGATTCACTTCATAACATGGGATTACCCACAATGCTCATAGGTAAATTGGAGGTCATAGTTTATAAAATGTGTATGAGCATGTGCATATGAGGATTTTCCTGGAAAGAGAGTTTGTAGCTTTTATGGGAATTTCAAATAATTCTAATAGGACACACTGCTTTATATTAACCTCCCTAATTATTTTTCCAGGTATGATGATATATGTGAATCATTCACAAAAATTCTACGATTTTATAAACCCTGTTGCTCCATCCTCTCTCGATTTTGAGATCTAGATTCTGTTCAGCTACTAATCATTAATCTTTCCAAAGATTAGGGAAGAGTTGGAGAACATGTTTTTGTATGCTGCTGAGTTGGCTAAAATGATGAAGTATTTTTCATTAACGTACAGTTTTATTGTCTTCCTTTGTAAATGGTGGCTTAAGTGCTTAAGAAAATACATGGTTTTATAAATCAAATAAATATATGAGATAGGTAAAGAGAATAACAATTAAAAAGCAATTATGAATTTAGAAAATAGTAATCATATTACAAAAATTAATTCATTAATTAATGAGTGATTATAGGCAGTCTTTCTTATGCCTCCATAATATGTGGAGGAAAGCAATGAAAAAATGTGCTAGGAAAAAAATGGGCTCTATGATAAGAACCTAAAGAAATTTTAAAAATTTTTAATGGAAAATAGAGGGTAAATGACACTTTAAAAGTTATCCTTGTCCATTGTTTTCTCTCCCTTACACTAGTGGATCTACACCTTTATCTGCGTCCTTTCAGATGCTGAGCTCTGAGGCTACTATTTTCTCTGTATATTTGTGCTACTAACTCTTTAAACTGGAACTTTATTCACCATCAAGAAATTTCATTTTGACTCTAGCTGGTTTGGCTCAGTGGATAGAGCATCACCCTGTGGACTGAAGGGTCCCGGGTTCGATTCCGGTCAAGGGCATGTGCCTGGGTTGCTGGCTCAGTCCCCAGGGTGGGCATGCAGGAGGTAGCCAATCAGTGATTCTATCTCATCATTGATGTTTCTATCTCTCTTTCCCTCTCCCTTTCTCTCTGAAATAAATAAAAATATATTTTAAAGAAAGAAATTTCATTTTGATAGGTTTAAACACTTTTCTTGCCCAGTGATATTCAAATGTTTCTCTAATTATGGAACTGTTCAATCCAAACAATGATGTCTAGTAGATAAAAATTCAACTTATAACTGATCTAAGGTGGGAAAGGAAATGTGGCATTTCCCCAATCCTAAGTAGTATACTCTATGTGGAATTTCCCAATCTACTAGCAGTTCATAGTCGATTATTACTTTATTTAGCATTCCCTATGTGATGGAATATCAGAAGCAAAAAAATGAAATTATTCTCCCAGTTTGTTTGTTTTTTAAAGAGTAAAATTAGCTGGGACATATTTATTTTTTCTGACTGTGACCTCTTGTAAAAGTGTCAGGAGTGGATGGGAAAATTAAGACAACGCTCACTTCCTTTTCCTCATTTTAGGACAATGATGGCAGGAGCAGACTGGAAATCTTAAATCATATCATTGGCTTTGGAAACACTTTTGACCTTTGGTCTCATTTGCCCCCAAAGCATGCAGCTAGAGTCACAGAACAAAATATTTAAGACATCCTATGACTTCCTGGTGAATGGCTCTTTTGGAAGAGCTATTTCAAAGCCCTCTGTCATTTTTGCTACAGTCACTGTGTCAGGATCAAAGACAGCTGGCAGCTCCCACTGCCTTGGTCCATGCCTGATGGCTTTCAGGGAGCGCTCCAAGTTCCTGGGGTCTCATCCGTTCCATTCCTGCAGTTCAGAGCACCTGAAACACTAAAATAAAAAGAAGTTTGAAATGTGTTGCTTACTATTTAGAGACACTTTGAATATTTCCAGATAGCATAACTGTTTAAAAAAAAAATCTTCATTCACTGAGTCTGCAAAGAATTGAGGAAACCTTTAAATAACAACTTAAACCTCTGAAATTAGTACAAATGGAACACTTGTGAGTCTTGGGGATTTCAGTGGAAAAATACACTACTGAGTTTCTGTATTTGTATATGTAGTAAACTGCTATAGTTAAGCGTTTATATTGTTACAGAAGTTTTACTCCTGCTTTTTTGGATTTTTGTTTGTTTTGGTTTGGGTTTGTTTGGTTTGGTTTGTTTGGATGGGTTTGATTTGGTTTGATTTAGTTTGGTTTTGTGTTTTTTGTGTTGTTTTGGTTCTCACAACATTTTGGCTCTAAATTGCTCAGCAAAGAAATAAAGTTGTGAAGTTTTACGTAATTTGCTCCAGGTCATACAGTTTGTGTCAAAGCCAAGTGGAGATTATTTTTTAGCCAAGGGTTTTTAATGTGCTGCTTTAACTAGCCAACACACCATCCCTTGTTTCTTAAGTTATCTGGTAGGTTCTAGGGGCCACCGGGACGTAGAAATCAAAGTCATGGGCTTCTTTTCACACGTTTGCACTTGCCTTGACCCCACCAGCTCAGTCAGTCTGATGGACCAGGGTAACCACTTTATGTGTTGTAATTCTTACTTCTGCCCAGTAATGTCTGAGGAACATAGAGACTTATTTCCAGAAGCATGCACTTGGGTGACAGGCTGAGTTCCCCTTGCTGTTCATTTCCTGCCAGCTCTCAGGGTTAAGCATGTCCATGTGCAGCTGGTGGTGCTTTATGTACTGGGATTATGGAAGTTAAAGAAGGATGGAAGGGAATGGAAATGAGTAACTACTGAATGCCTGTTTAGCCCGCTGTGGGTTCACATAATTTAAACCTCATGACAATCCCCAGAGAACGTTATTATTATCCCCACTTAACAGATGAAGAAACTGAGAATCACAAAAAGCAAGTAGATGCCCAAGCCCTCCAGTTTAATCCATGACATCAGCAGTATTTGAATCTACGTCTCTCTAAAGACTAAGGCCAGATGTTTCCCATTAGATTGAACCATTTCTATTCAAATGCTAAAGAAGATAAGCCTTCAATTTCCTTATCAGTATAATAAACTCAAGAGTCTACCACCTTGTTTAATCTGTCATTAAATGGGAGAGTCTTGAACATAGCTGAACAAATTGAAGAGAGTTTATGTTCATTCAGCCTCTTCATGAATTGTGAAAAACCACCAGCAAGTTATGACTCTAATAATCAATAGAATTAATGTTTGCCCTGACTCGGCAATGCTGAATTACATGTCATCCCAGTGCAAAGATTTCTTCTTAACCATTGCTAACATTAAAGAGAGTCGTATCTGCCATTTTTACCCACACATTTTTGCAAAACTCATAAAACCTTTGAAGATTGTTATTTTCTCAAATGCTTCTTACCCTGTAGCCTCTACTAGCCAATGAGCTATTTCATGGACTTGATTGGTAGAGAGAATCAAAGAGGAACATAGTAAGTAGAATGGAGATAGAAACCAGAAGGGGGACTGGTTTCCTCATGTCTAACATGTTCTGCTCATAGTTAAAGTTGTGAATGGATCCCGCCCCCCACCCCTGCCCCTGCCAAAACCTGGTCCACTCTCAGTGTTCCCTATTCAGTTTTGCCAGCCAGAAATCCAAAGGGAAGTCAGAAAAAATTGTCAATGTCTTGCTTGAGCAGTGAGAAAAGCAATAGCCGGGCAAAATGGCTAGTGATTAATTTATCTTGGGACTTACACCATTGAAGCTGCCTATTCAGTACAATAAGGTTCAGATATAGTGACCTGGAGGCCAACTGAACGATTTCTGCAGAGTATGTAGGCCAAAGTTGTATTGGAGAAGGGGTTGGATGGAGACAGTGAGCTCTTCTACTTGAGTGTAACGTTTTTGAACACACCTGGGAGAAATAAAATCATCACCAAACTAACCCCACAACAGGTTGAGTTTACAAAGATGGAAAGCTAGAGGAAGCCTCATTAACTCTGAGTTTTCTTCGCCTCATGAGAGGAAGTCTAGTTAAGGACACCTTCAATGAGAGCAATGAGCTAAGCAAATAGCTCTGACTTCGCAATGATTTAGGAAACCTCCTGAAGTTCTTTTCCTTCCTTGATATTAGTGCCATAAATTTAAGTTGACTGATAATCCTTGGACTCTGGGAAAAGCAAAGGGCTAGTTTATGGTCAATTTCTCTCAATGATTATCTTTCAGAAAGCGTGTGAGTTATGAGAGAGTATCTAACCTATCCGGCTGTTGAAAAAGAGAATTGGATGACATGTTCAAAGAGCTGCTGCTAAGAGCCTTTCAGCAATTGCTGCAGCTCAGCCATGGATGTTTCAGCGAAATGAATAATAGAAGGCAGTCTAAGAATTCGCAAGAGGAAGTGTTTTCGTAATATAGCTTAGCAAAAACATCTCTATATTAAATCTATTTGCAAATTTAAACTGTACCAGGGGAAGGTAAATGGGGTTATATAATCCAAGTAGCATAGGAAATATTAAATAGTTCATGCTGTTAAAACAGGGTGACATCATTGCCACGGTACTTTTTTCTCCAGGAAATTGAAGGCTCCATCCACAAGTGAGAGGTAGGAAGATTTATTTCCTGTGGGAGAAACTCGAACAAACTCACAGCCCTGCCTTTCGTTTACGATGTTGCTGGAAAATGAGAACTGCCCTATTTTATCTCACCAGGTTTTTTTCAAGCTGCAAAGCAAAAAGGGGAGCGGAGGTAGGGAAATTAAGGACAACAGGGGAAGCCTTTGGCCTTCACATGAAAGAAACTACTACCAAGAATCACATGAACCTACTATTTGATCACATATAGGTTTTAAGAAATGGTTCTTAAAGATTTCTAGAATGAAGGAAGCGATTTTATGCAGGATTAGAAAAAGATGGAGGAAACCAATATACATCAAACAAAACTAAAAATTAAAGATTTTTTTAAAAGGTTTACAATCTAGATTGGCTGGTGTGACTTGGTGGTTGAGCATCAACATATGAACCAGGAGGTCCCGGTTCGATTTCCCAGTCAGGGCACATGCCCGGGTTATGGGCTCAGTCCCTGGAGGGGGGGTGGCAGGGGGCAGGTTATTGCTGAATGACTCTCATCATTGATGTTTCTGTCTCTCTCTCCCTTCCTCTCTGAGATCAATAAAAATATATTTTAATAAAAGGTTTCCAATCTAGCAAGGGGAAGATCTTAGACATGTAACAGTTATGGTCTGCACTAAGAGTTTCCCAGAGGACCAGTCCAGGCGTAGAAATTTATTAGGGGGATCACAGATGGGAGTTGGCAATATACATTTTCTGGCTAAACGTTGTGGTCAGTTTTTCAAAGTCAAGTTTCAATTCATTGCTATTGCAAAACTTTTTCATTTTCACCCCTTTAAATGCTTCCTCGAACAAATCTGCTTAGCTAGCCTCAAATACTACACATAAAATTAACGCCAGAGTATAAGCAGGAGGATACAAATCCAGTTGGCAAGGGACAGCCACAAGGAATATTCCTTAGGGCACTTATGTTCCAGTGGACTTATTTGAAAACCTCAAACCTAAAGTACCATGACTCTTTTTGCCGTGACTGTGTATAAGGGAAATCAGATTAGTGCATCATCCTTACTCAGCCCAATTGTCTTTGAATTTTCTGCATGTGAAGTCACATGGCCTTACCCCAGCATTACTTATGGTGACTAAGCATTTTTCAATGGTCCTCTAGCAAAGCAAAAGTGATCAAAATTCAACTGTTCAATTTTACTGGATAGCTTTTCCTTTTCCTTTTCTATGTCCTGGCATTTTTCTGGGTTTTCTTCCTTTCTTATTTCTTACCTAAGCTCCTTCCTCCTCCTCACTTCAATTTTATGTCTGATACTGGGAGCTTGCTCACTTGCCCTTCTCCTATTCATCTTCTCAGTTTATTATAAGCTATGTCCTGTCTCTTCATATTTCTGTGTTTCCTCAAAAACAGTATATGCTAATATTTTCCTGTGCCACATTTTCTCTAATGTATTCTTTTTAAATTTATATGACTTTATCTTTAATAATAAAGTAACACATACAGGTAAAGAATATTTGAAATATATCTCAATGTAGACACAAGAAAGATGATCACTCATGATCTTTCAGACAAAGGAAATCACTGTTAACATTGTAAACTGTTCCTTCAATTTTTAAAAAAATATATTTTTATTGATTTCAGAGAGGAGGGGAGAGGGAGAGAGAGATACAAAGATAAATGATGAGAGAGAATCATTGATCCACTGCCTCCTGCACGCTCCCTACTGGGGATAGAGCCTGCAACCCGGGTACATGCCCTTGACCAGAATAGAACCCGGCACCCTTCAGTCTGCAGACTGACACTCTATCCACTGAGCCAAATCAGCTAGAGCTGTAATCTGTTCCTTTTAGATTGTTTTACAAATAAGTTTTTAAACCTAAATATGATAATATAAGTATTATTTGATGTTCTTTGATGCCTAAATATGATAAGTATTTTTCTTAATATTTTTTCTGGTTATGTAATATCCATTGAGTGCATATATCTTAGTTTAAAAACCATTCCCTCATTGTAGATCATTAAGATAATCTTTCATTATTTTGCTATTGTAAATGGTTTCAGGGAAAATATCTTTGTTTACTAAGCTGACGAAGGGTGTGTTTTTATCGTGTGTTTATTTGTTTTATTTGGGCTGATTTTTATTTGTTTAGCATAGATCCCAGAAGTTTAATTACAGTCCTTGGGAAATGGGTTAGGACCCTTGATAATAGGGTTAATCTACTTCCAAACCACTGGTGGTAATGTATTCCTTGTCCAGCATTCACGCGTATGCACTGTTCCCCTTTCTTGCAACATTAAGTATTCTTATTTTAAAAGAAAGCTTTGCTAATTTAACATGCAAAAATGGTTTTTCATTTTAATGTAACTGCTTAGTAGTAAGAGTGCATGTATATCCATGAATTTGTTTATCGTTCATCTTTATTCATTAATTCTTTCATCCCTTCTCTACCTTTCCATTGCCTTGTGCCCCACACTGCTAATTTCCTGCGCATCTCCTCATTCCCTCTGCTAGCTTTTCCTCCCCACAAAGTTATTTTTGTAATTCTCTTTTGTCTTGTGTCCAGTAACTTGTGGAGCAGTGGGACCCAAATTGCATTTTAAGATCATTTTTATGAGCGGTTCTCAGCAGGTGTCTTCAAGGCCCCACGTTCATTTTTGGTCCCCCACTGTGAAAAACTGATTGGCAGCTGGTGACAGGCAGGGCACGGGCACTTGGCACTCACAGGGAGCCCTGCAGGAGGTGCCCAGAGCCATGGCGGAGGAAGTGTGGCCAAGCCAGCACAAGGTGGGGGACCAGATGTCGCCCGATTATGTTCCATTGAAATCCAAACAAAGCCCAGATTCAGGACCACTTCCTTGAGACTCCCCGGTTGGAAACTGGCACCCACCCAGAACCTCACAACAGCTGGTCTCCCAGTGCTAGGATGTATGTGCCTCGCAGCAAACTTTACCTGGGTGTTACTGATTGGCTCCTATCAAGCAATCAAACAATAACTCGAAGACCCAAAGCATTCTGCTCTCTGCTGAAGATAAAGAGACCGTCTATCACTGACCACGCCAGCGGGCTTGTTACAGGCGTGGGGACTCTGGGAAGGCTGCGTTTTCCTGTTATTTATGCCGCCCATGGTAACCCCGAGGCTGGAGCCTGACACTAGCAGCTTCGCAGTGACAACGCTCCGCTCTTGTTAGGAGACTAAGCCCATTCTTTGGAAATAAATTATATTCTAAAATAAAAGCTTTCGGGGGACATCAGCAGATAAGAAATTGTGCTTATGTTTCTCATCATCCAGTTCCTGTTGGGAAACCGGCGAGTCTTTGCAAACACTCACTTCTCATTATGGGGCAGGTCATTTGCATTTGTGCCTTCTGCTCCCCTCCTCCTCCCAAGGTGAACTGGCAGCCCGGCAGTTTTATTTTCTGACTATCAAGGAGGAAAAACAAGACAAACAGAAATCATCCTCTTCACCAACTCCTGCAAAAAAAAAAAAAAAAAAGATATGACAATTGGCTGTGCTGAACAGCACAGGAAGGTTTTCATTTTAACACACAACAAGCAGATGGAAGAAAAAGTGAAGAACCGTGAAAGCACATCAAATCATGTAATATTTAGCTAAGTATTCCTTCCTGACCTAAACCCCGGCGCTGTATTTCATGCATTGTCTTTATAACTGCTGCCCTGCTGTTTCTGTCACCTGCTGAGGTCTCCATGCCTCCTCCCCCGCTTCCTCCATCTTTTATTCCCCCTCCCTCTGGCTGCCTGGCGGTCCTCAACCCAGATTCTCAGACCTCACAGTGAGATTTTGGAGCAAACCCTCTCCATTAGAAACAAACAAAATAAATTGTTTCCATTCCCCAATGGAATGTGCTAAAGCCTTTTTTCCCCTTTAACATGGATGCAATTTAAATTTGGCAAGAGCTGAACCCAATATACCTCACTCCGAGAGAAAGCTTTGTGAGAGAGACCCTTCTAGGAAGACTCCCTCACCCCCCCCCTGTGAACTTAAAATGACAAAAGACAACTCAGTTCATGCCTTGGGCATCTACAGTGTTTCTGCAAAATCCTCACCCATTTCCTCATTTCCCAAAAATGTGCAAAGCACCTACTATCTGAAAACCCTGTGTGTGTGTCCCTGCCCAGCTGTCCCTGCGAGGCTGTGAAGTCAGTGGTTCTTAAGGCCTGCATTTCCTTTGCTCACTCTCCAGCCCTTACCACACCAGGGGCGTCGGAAGATCGTTCAGTGACGTTTCTCTTCATTACTCTGATTTAGAATCCTGCTTATCTGCAACGTTCCAGACATTATGGATGAAAAGGAAACCAGGAGAAGATCATGGCCCATTCACTGCAGGTATCAACTGGAAATTAACTGAGATGATCTATCAAGAATCGTTCCAATAATATGATCAAGGGCCAAGTTAAGCAGAGCCAAGGAACTCGACCTCAAGGAATATACAAGACTTAGAAACGTGACCCTGGCCCTTGCCAGTGTCCTGCCTCTCTCTTCTTCCCTTCTCCACGCCTCATCTACCTTTGCAAAACATCTGCTCAAGGATCTGAAGGAGTCTCACATCTTTGCTCAAATGCCAGAAGCTCTGTTGCTTCCCCTGGACTGAAAGTCACCACAGAGGGTCAGACCCCAGGCCAGTTCAGGCCAAGTCGGAGAAGGGCTTATTTGTCTCTCTTAACAATAAGGACACCTGATAGATGCACCCTAGCTTTTCCCAGTACATTTTATGCACAAATTTATCAAGACATTATTTGAATCAATTTATTGAATTAATATTTGGATCGATTTATACTTTGAGTCTGTTCCACTTGTATAACCCATAGGTTGCCAATCCTTGTCTAGCACAGCATGCAGCTATTTTTATGACCCCAGCTCACTTTATTCCTGGCCCCTGTAACTCCAGGAACTGGCTGTTACATCCAGTTCACGCAATCCATGCAATTCCTCATCTTAGACCTTTGAACAGCTCTTCTCCCATCCTCTTCTCCGATTCTTCCAACTGAAGATTCTCAAGGCTCCAAGTGAGCTTTAACCCCATCCTGCTTCCCTCTGTAATGGCTCCCAGAGGATTTGTGGCTCTGACAGGATTTATGGCTGTCAAAGCAGGACAGATACGCTGGCTACAGCAAAGGCTCGACCTGAAAACAAGAGCCGATGGCCAGCCCTTGAAGGTCCGGTCTCCACCAAAGGAAGTCTCCTGGTGAAGAAACGTAACTTCCACTCCTCACCCTATACACTGGGATTTTTCTGTTTACATTCGCGGAGCAGGGACGGGACGCCTCCACAAGCTGTGTTTAAGCTTACAAAAATGCCTGTCTCCCCATGATTAGGCTGCAGGGGCTAATGAAAATGTCAGGCTTCTTCAATCTGGCTGAACTTTATGAGTAGAGTGCAGTGATACTGTTGATCTCATGCTGACCCGAAATGGGCCAAAATACAGGGTGGGGCCAAAGTGGGTTGTTTGTATGGAAAACAATACAATCATTAATAAATAACAATACAAGAATAAACTCTGTGTTTCATGTACTCACAATGATAAACCTTCGTTTGCCCCCCTATCTATGTCTTTGATTGATTATGTTCAAATGGGGAAGGTTATGACTTGATATATGATTTGAGAAATAAAGCCATTTAAGATATTGTCCATTGAACATAACAAAGCATAAGGCCTTAAGGAAAAGTAAAACCGAAGGTCATTTGTGTGATATAGAGCTGGAGCTTTTTTTCCCTCCAGCCACCCCTCCCAAGTGCACTGTCTCACGGGGGCGTAAGCTTTCTGTTGTCCATAGGACTGGCATTGTTCCTAGAGCCTCAGATCCATAGTGACCAAAACTAGATGGCCTACTATGTGCCTTATTCAGCTGAAGAAGGTGTTGAATAGCAACAAACTGATAATGAATTTTTAAAAGTGATGTCAAAGAGACTTATTAGTCATGCATGACCATGTATTAAATTAAAGTTGCTGACTTCATAGCCCCAAATTAGGCAGTACCATATGCTGACCAGGCCCTATAAATGCCGATGTCAGTGTGTCCATAACCCTGCAATGCAATTATGAATTGTCAGGCTCTGTTGCTGTAGGTGTTCCCTCGATGAATTGCACACACAGAGGTTCAATCCTACTGCACTGATGATTGTGTGGTCAAAACATTGAATGTGCGGGAAAAATCGACTTGAACAAAGACCATCCGTGGTCGGTGAATGCTGTAGTGTGCGACACAGGTCCCCTTCGGAACTGAAGGACTCGCTTCCCAGCGGCTGGGAGTGTTGTCCTCTCCAGCTCTGCACTGTACGTCATCTCCAGGAACCATCTCATCTGAAGGGAGCTGTTTTCCCACAGCTCAGGCCCCTTTCCCTGGAGCGGCCCACATCCCATAACTGGTCCACGCAAGAGTGGAAAGACCCGGCCTTCTTACCTCAACTCTTCAGAGCTCTTGGGGGTCGGCCAAGGCCCTCGTTGCGACTGCATCACAGGCACCCTTCTCCCTCTGCGGCCTCACACTTCCTTCTTTTCCCCTGACAGATGTTGATCCTCAGAAGCTCCCTAACTAGTTTTCTGCATGCTGATTCCCATCTCAAAGTCTGCTTCATGGGGAACCTGACCTGCAACACTAAACCGATCTGGGTTAGCTTGCATCCAAAGATGATATGTTAGGAATATTACATTATAATTTAAAGGATGCAAGTGACTGAAATGCAAAAGTATGAGAGTAACAAATGAAAACGACAGGGTGGATAAGCATGTGGAGCAAGTGAAACTCTCATACACTGCTGAGGGGAGTGTAAATTGGTACCATCACTTTGGAAAACTTTTGGACATTATCTACTAAAGCTAAATAGCTAGAGTCATATCTGCAATTCCTGTCCTTGGTTAAGTACCCTAGAAAAATGCAAATGTCTTCACCAAAAGAAAAATGCACAGGAATGTTCATCGCAGCACACTTCCTAAAGGGCCACACTGGAGAGAAGCGCAATGTCCTCACAGTGAGGTGGATGAATCACTGTTGTATTCACACATGGAGTGCTATGCAGCAGTGAGAATGGAAGCCTGCAGCTCCACCCCTCAACGTGAATGAATCTCACAAATGTGATATTGAGCAAGCACAGCCAGGAATAGCAACAAAAAAAATACATAGGGCATAATTTCATTTCCATACATTTCAAAATCAGACAAAACTATTCTCTAGTGTTCAAAGTCAGAGCAATAGTCACCTCTAAGGAGATTAGCTGTAACAAGAAGTATAAGGGATCTTGTAGGGGACTTGTGTCACTTAGTTTGGTGTGGCTATAGGAGTGAGTTCACTTTGAATATTCATCTCCTGGACTCTTGTTATTTGTGCACTTTCTGTATATATGTTATACTTAAACTGAAAATTTACACAGCAACAGAGGGAGGAAGGAAGGGCTTGATTCAGAAATGTGTCTTCTAGTATATGAACACAAATTCCCAAGATTTGAGCAGGATTTCTGCTGTCCACTGCTGCAGACTCTTACAGATAATTCTGGGGTCCAGAAGGGCTCCAGTTGGCTCGAAGTTATGTAGCCAGCTAATGGCGAACAGCTCCCTAGCCCAGTCTTCTCTCCACTTCCCCACAGCACAAAGAGCCTATGCAATTACTAGAGTCCCGATTTAGCTGGACTCAATGGTGGCCACATAATCACTAGTGCAGCCCAAGCAAGATGTGTAGGGAAATACGTCTTGAACAAGGATCCAGAAAGGACATTGAACTTGATACACTGTGTCCAAGGTAACAGAGATGTCATTCATTTCTTAGAGGCCTCTCTCCTCACCTATCTTCCCATCCACACTTTTCTAACTATCAATATTGCCTTGTGTCGAAAGGGTGTCCTTTTCTGTTTAAGAGACTTCAGAGAGCCCTAACTGGTTTGGCTCTCTGGAGCGTTGGCCTGCAGACTGAAGGGTCCCAGGTTCAATTCCGGTCAAGGGCATGTACCTTGGTTGTGGGCACATCCCCAGTAGGAGGTGTGCAGGAGGCAGCTGATCGATATTTCTCTCTCATCGATGTTTCTAACTCTCTATCCCTCTCCCTTCCTCTCTGTAAAAAATCAATAAAATATATTTTAAAAAAGAGAGAGAGACTGCAGAGAAAAAGGTTTGAGCTATGAACTATATGGCTTCCTTCTCCCTGGACTTTCCCCTCTGCTCTTTGAGAGAACATTTGACTACTCCATGCTTTAAGGGCTCCTTCTGACAGTATTACCTATGTCATGGAGTCATTATAAACAAGAGCTAAGTTATAGCTGCTTTATATTATTTAAAATAGTGCTTCTGCGCCCTGACCGGTTTGGCTCAGTGGATAGAGTGTCGGCCTGCGGACTAAAGGGTCCCAGGTTCGATTCCAGTCAAGAGCATGTACCTTGGTTGCGGGCACATCCCCAGCAGGAGGTGTGCAGGAGGCAGCTGATCGATGTTTCTCTCATCATCAATGTTTCTAACTCTCTATCCCTCTCCCTTCCTCTCTGTAAAAAAATCAATAAAATATATTTTAAAAAATATTTAAAAAATAAAATAAAATAAAATAGTGCTTCTGTAAGGGCTTGGATTTAGTTTAATAGATAATAGGAATGACCTTCAAGATTAAAACTAAAATGTTCCCTATTCCTTAAATATGTTAGGATGTGTGTATATGCATATATGTATTTGAATGGATGTCTATGCATTGATGTGTGTGCATAGATGTATGCATGGATGTGTCCACATGTATGTTTGCAAGAGTATATCCTTCATGTGTTTGCATGGGTGTGTGTTTTCAAGTATGTGTTGTATGGGTGTATGCATGGATGTATACATATCTGTGTCTGCATGTATGTGTGTATACCCATGTATATTTTCTGTTAATATTATGCCATTTGCAGGGCGCATGTCACTCTCTGGAGACTCATGGCTCTCTGCTTTCGATTATACTCAGACTAGTCCAAAACCCCTCTGAAATAATCCTAATCACCTTGGAAGCCACCACACTCAGGCATGAGGCTGTCAAATGTGAGTGCTTGCAGATGTCAGTGCAGGGATCCAGGAGGACAGATCAAGGCTTAGTCACTGAAAAATGCATGCCAGTGCATCCCAGCGCAAGAGCACTAGCGCAGCCATAAAAAAACGTGTTGTGACAGTAAATCAATAACCTCTTGGAGACGATTCGTTTCTGAAATATCCCTGATTAATTATGCCAGTGCACGCTTGGCAACAGTACTTTGCTCCAGCATTAACCTAATGCTTTTTGCATGAAGCAGGATTATAACTGGTTCTCATAAGTCAAATTTGACATTTCAAATCAGGCTTTAAAGGTTTTGGTTATAGATTTTATAATGTCTTCATGTCAAACATAATTGCCCTTATTGCTGCTAGTAGACGTTTGCCAATCAATCAGAATAACATTTATTTTATCATAAACAAGAGTAAATTAAAACCATTTGAAGTCATTGTGTTTGAAGATTCAGCTGGTACACATGACAGAGGAGTGTGATAAAATTCTACAAGTCAATGGAAATTTTCTCACTTCAAAAAATTAATGCCTCTATATATTTTTGTGAACAGCTTTAGTTTGATGACTTGATTCCATATAAATATGGTTAGGGACAAAGTATCCCCCTTTTCTGTAATAAATCATAATTTTTGTGCTTTCAAGATAAATGTATTTTTATTTACTTATATTTTTCAGCCAGGAACTATTTCTTTAAATAAATTGCCCATTAAATCGAGTTTATATAAGGGAAAGTCATACTGTCATGGTCCTTGAACAAAGGTTTATTGAGACTTGCTCTTTCTATTAATATCCAAATATTACCCCAGTATACCTTACACTCCATGGAAGGGGTTTTAGCTTATTCAAGTTTCTCTGCTTCCTACAGGACAAAGTCCATATGAAAACCCTCCGTGATTTGGCTTATGCCTGCCTCACATGGGCAAACTCAATTCTTCATGCCCTTTCATGTCCTACAACAGTGGCAGTTCCCTCAGGGGTCCATGCTGTGCCTTTACATGCTTTTATGGCAGGGGTCCTCAAACTTTTTAAACAGGGGGCCAGTTCACTGTCCCTCAGACCGTTGGAGGGCTGGACTATAGTTTAAAAAAAAACTATGAACAAATTCCTATGCACACTGCACATATCTTATTTTGAAGTAAAAAAAACAAAACGGGAACAAATACAATATTTGTATTTGCATGTGGCCCACGGGCCGTAGTTTGAGGACCCCTGTTTTATGGAAAGCCTTGTGAATAAAACTCTTCCTTTACCCTTCCTTCTGCTGGAGAGGCCCTGGTCACATTGATAAACCCAGATCCAATGTTTGCTGCTGCACACAGTTTTCCTGGACTCACCCAAACAGACCAGATCACTCCGGCCACTGCACTGTCATAAGTCCCCACATCTGCATCTATCTCATCATATTGTAATCCTTTGATTGTCTGAGGGCAGTCATTAGAGTCGCTATTCTGTGAGAACTAAAAATATGAATTATAAAATTCTCATGTAAGATGAGAATACCTTTAAGTCACTTTAAATTTGCTGTCACATTGTAAGGTCCAATGTGAGCTATCTCTGGCAGCACATGCACAAGCATTCCCTTTGGCGGCCTACAGCTGCTGGACTGAAAAGAGGCACCACACTGGAACCGCTCATGATGCCAGACTCTTCGCACCTTGTGGGCACCTTCATTAGGAAGATTCAGCAAGAGATATGAACTGCCCTCAAAATGCCTTTTAAATGAAAAACAACAGCCCAGTAACATGGTGTCACTCACCTAGTGTAATTGATGCCTCTTTTGCTCTTAATTGCAAAGATATGCATGTCTTGGTTTAATGTACGTCACTATTTTGTTTATTGGGCCTAATTATTAAAACCATATCCCAAGACTTGTTGGGACTAATGTTAGAACTGGATGGGTCCCAGATTTAGTATTATGCCCGTACAGAGTTTTGGAACATACTGGAACTGGGTAAATATTGGTTCCATCTGAATCTAAGTTTCTGATGCTGAGTCATGTTTCTAACACGGTTCTGAGATGCCTGCGTCAGAGTGTCTCCGGCTGACGTGACAGCCAGCAGGAGCAGGCATCCAACACCACACCAAAAAGGCCCAGCCAGAAAGGCTCTGGCAGCTTCTGGGGAGAACCTGTCATACTGCACAGGCATTGATTGTCCCACTAAAACGAGCACCTCAACCCTTAGGAGAGGGAGGCCTGTGACAAGAGAAAGTTCCTTGAAACTACAGTGGTTAAGACATGCAAGTCCTTATCATTCAAAGCACTAAAATCTCTCTACCATGAAGAAAATGAGGAAGGATTACAAATTTTGAGCTGGCTGACCAGTTAGTAAGATTAATAATGATAGTTTCTGGTGGCACGATAAAACATTTGGTCAGGTTTTCAGAGTTAAGAAATAGGTTTTTTAGAACCTGCATCGCCTTTGTTTGTCTCCAAGCTGCCAGGGGCATCGTTGACACCTCCCGCATCTATTGACTGAATTTACAATTGGCCCAGGGGAAGACCCAGCCCAGTTCTGCTCATGCTCCCTCCAACACTGTTTTCCGTTTTCACCAAACAGTTGCCTTATGTGGAGAGCCCAGAAGCTTTGCAAAAGTTAGAGCAGTCAGCATTTCACAATCTTTGCCAGTTTCTCTGACATCATCCTTTCTGTCATTTTAGATCATGTTTTGCTAATACAAAGGGCATTATCTTCACACTTGGAAATTTCTTCTTGCTTTATTACAGAATGAAAAGTTTCTCTTTTTTAATCCCCTTTTATTCTGCAGCGGATTGAGAGGTAAAAAAGTAAACAAGATATTCAAGTTACAATCTGGAGTGTATAACTTTCTGTATCCTGGAGCAGTTTTTCAGATTATTTTTATTTGTGATATTCCTGTAAACTTGTCAGAACATCATAGGGACTCTCCCTCACCCCATCCTCCCAGGCAAGTCTAGTCTCATCTCTAGCCTTGCCCGCATCCTGCATGCCCACAAAAATGCAGGTGTTCAGTGCCACCTGTGCACACATATGCACATGCACACGGCTATCCTTCAACTCTTCATTTATGATCAAAAGTCATCATAGGGATAGAGGAAAACCTAGATATCCTCACAAACATGAAGGCACGGATTGTGGTCTACCTACGTGGGGACTACCAGGAGCAATACTCCACAGCGAGTAAACCAGGCACCCTGGGAGCCAGACCCAGCAATCTCACTTTTAACAAGCTCACCTGGTGATTTGATGCAAATATTACTTTGAGAGCACTCCCAGAGCTCCCGCTGTGTGCTACAGATGCAAATAAGCAGACATGGGGTTGCCAGCTCTCTTACTATTCAGCTAGGCGGGGGCTGGGCTGGCGTACCTCACAGTCAAAAGCTGGTTTTGCTTCCAAGGAAGAAAACGATTTGTATCTGGTGTTCATATGGTATGGGAGCGGTACTCTCCTATTTAAAAATATTTTGGAGAGAGGAGAAAGACCAGAGAAATAGCAATTAGATATAGTCTTCATATCTTGTTTATTATTTTTATAATATATATTGTGATTACAGCTCTAGAGTCTAGAGCTCTAAAATAATCTTGACTGGCCCTCTGATTCATCCATCCACTTTACTTCCCTGAATTCTTATCATTACACAGCGTAGTTTTTATTCTTCTATTTTTTCCACAGCATAATTTATTCTCAAACGTTCCTTTAGTTTATAGGCTACTGAGAGCCATCACAGATAATCAAAATGTTTTTCCCAGTAGCAAGTCCAGATCCTTCTTGTGTAGTGTAAATGCATTTCTTTAATCCTGTTACATCCCATTAAATCCTCCATCAGTACCTAAATGTTCTACTCATCCATCTCTCCATTTTTCTGGTAAAAGAACATCTGTTCATAAATCAAATAATTTAGCAGTTAGAAAATATAGCTAAAATTTATGATAATCTGTTCTAGTGCTGTGTGCCCCTGATGGCACACAAGATAATGTATGTGGCACAGAGACCTGGCCTTAAATAATATTGAGTCACAGAGTAAAAAGGTAATTCCCTCTCAATCACCTTTCAACCCTCCCGATTCCATTTAGGAGAGTCTCTATTGCATGCTAGTGTGTCTTTGCTGCCCCTCTCATACTTACTAACATCCCTACCTAACATCTACAGAGCAGGCCTCGGGGTCAGAGCCTTTAACAGCAGTTTTTAAGAGCTCCCTCAGAATGCTTATATGCCACAGGAAAAAGCACATTTAGCAAAATATGTTTTTTACACTGAAGACCTTTTTGTTTATGTTGAGGCTCAACCAAAAAATAGTTCTGGTCTGTTGAGAGGCAACATAAGTGATCTATAATCATGTACTCCCACAGGTTTATTGAATCAAAGGTTATTTAACTTACATCTTTTAAAGATATAATTTAATGTAGAAAACAGAGGGATTTGGAGACAGATAGAACTGGTCTTGAACCTTACCTTCAGACTTACTAGCTCTATGATTTTGGGCAAGATAATTCCCTTTTCCAAGTCTTTATTACCTTTATAAACTGCAGAATGCAGTTTATAATTCCCACTTAAGGTGTTGTTTTAAAGATTAAATACATTACCTCCACAAATATTTATTGATCACCTCCTATGTGCCAGGTTCTTGTCTAAGTGTTACAAATAGCACAGTGAACAAAACATAAGATTGCCATTCTTGAACAGCTGATGGTCTTGAATTGAATTGAATATTTCCTTCTTGGTTCTTGTGTCATTGAAGCACGGTAGATAAGAACTGGATTTCTTGTACCTATACTTCTCAAGCAAGTATTCCTCTTGCTACTTCGGATTTCGAGTTATAACTGAGCTGCTAAGGGTTACTCAGAGATTCAGCAGGACCATTTATAGAGTTTTACAATTGTTCTAATTCATAAAATTTTACCTGCAAGGCAACATTTATATTTGCTATAAATATTTTGCACTATTTTTGCTTTTGGTAATATATGTGGTTTATTGGTAAACATAATGTGCATGATAAATTTTTGGAGAGGTAGATACACATCTTCTAATGCCTGGAAATTCTGCATGATAAGCTGCTAAGTTACCCTGATACAGAAAAACCTTCTCCTGAGATTTGCCACTAGCCAAACTGTCCCAGGCACAGCTAGCCATACAAAGATATTTTGTCATTGGTTAAGTCACTGATGGAACAAGTAGTTCCTTTTAAATAGTAATGATGCCAATGATGAAGTAACCCAGAAAGATCTTAATTTTTCAAAGGGCTTTTCTACCTAGCACCATCAAAGTACATTCTAACACTTTCAGGTATGGCATCTGATAATCAGCAACTAAGCCAGATAACGTAATGATAACTGGATAACTAAAAATATTCAGATTCGTTATTTGAACTTATATAACTTTATAGAAAAATGGAAGACTTTCTTCTCAGCTTGGAACAATGGCTGAAGAGGTAGAGTTTAGACATTGTTTAATAATGAGTCAAAAATAATATTGTCATCCTATAACCCACACGGGCCATCAGAGTCAGCATTATCTTCATTTTATTTGCATGGATTTTTCTTTTATGTAAAATTTGATAACACTTGGCCTTATTGCTAGCCGTACATTTTAATTTTACATGAGTGAACCATTATAAAACTACTAGAGGCCTGATGCACGAAAATTTGTGCAAGAGTTGGCCTTCCTTCCTCCGGCTGCCGGCACCGGCTTCCCTCCGGCACCCGGGACCCGGGCTTCTCTCCGGCCGCTGGCAGGCACCCGGGACCTGGGCTTCGCTCTGCCCTGGCTTCCTCTGGAAGGACATCTAGTCTAATTAGCATATTACCCTTTTATTATTATAGATTGTTAGCAGTTGAAATTCCAGGCCAGTGTCATCTGAGGTGAATAGGTGGGAAAAAACAACAAAAATAAAATAGATCTTTAAAATGCATACTATCTCTGAATTACCACACATGTACATTCTACATGGTTCCTTTTAGAGCTAATTATACTGTTTTAAGACAATAATAGAGAAACAAAGGATAAAGAAAGGTAAATTTACCCAACTGTGGAATCACCCACCTGACATCCTGGGAATGCCATACTCTAATTACTAATATATTGGCAGTCAGAACAGTTATCTAGAGAAGAATGCTTAAGACAAAGAATTTCCAGTCTTTATATTTCTTTTTTTTTATTGACTTGAGAGAGGAAGATAGAGATACTAGTAGAAACATCAGTGATGAGAATCATTGATCGGCTGCCTCCTGCATGCCCCCTACTGAGGATTGAACCTGCAACCTGGCCATGTGCCCTGACCTGACTGGAAATAGAACCTTGGCCTCCTGATTCATATGTCAACACTCAACCACTGAGCCACACCAGCCAAGCACCAGTCTTAATATTTCTTATAAAATCTTGTGCTATTTTTTTCTATGAATATAAAAAGTAGCTCCAAAAATGTTCACCTTGATATCCCCGCTATCTCTTTTCCTGACAAGGCCTACCTACAACCTGGTTCCATTTTGCTATAATACTTAGGGTTTCAATTTCCTGCCTTTTCCTTGAATATGCAAACAATACAGCAAGAGCTTCTAAAACAAAGATTCCTTCATAGCTGTTAAGGGGGTCTAAATAGGATTCAGACTTACTGATAGTTCAGTTCTTAGTTCTGTCATCTTCTTACTCTTGGGAAGTTCTACAATGTTAGAAGGTAAATCTATATCCTGAGCCTGGTTTTACCTAAGAAGTTCTTTGTCCCTTATATCTGTCCCCCAAATTTCAAAACCAACAACACTTGACTCTCCTTCCTTCCTACCTTATGGAGGAGATAAATTTCATCCTCAACCTGGCTCCCTGAACTGAGCATATAGAGTAGCCACTGGGTCCAAAAAGCAAGTGGTAATGTTCCACCCAGCTTCGTTAGTGTCTGCCTTCAAACATCGTATCTAAATCCATGAACTGCTGGTGCAAACTGGTACCAAACTGAAGCTAATTTGGCAATATTCATAACTTGTTGCTGGTACACACAGAATTTGGCATTATGTATCAACATCCTTAAAATCTTTATAGCTTTTGACTACAAGAAAATAATTTAACATTCAGACATCCATACAAAGACTTCTACAAAAGATATTAACTATATTTTTACAAGTGAAAAATTGAAAATCTTTTACTACTTACTGTCCCAAAACAGGAATTGGTTAAATAAATTTTGGTACATCTATAAGGTGAAATTTTAAGCAGCTATGGTCATGGTTGATATTCTTAGAAGGATTTTTAGAATAGCATATCAGGAATTCTCATGCTACAATTTAAAATAAAATGAATGCACAGTATGATCTTAACTATGTATAAGAAGGAGGGGAGAGACATATACCCAAATATTAACACTGGTTATTTTTATTCCTTTCTTGTTCCAATTTTTGTTCCAATTTTCTTCCTATATGCCTTTCTGTGTTATAGAAATTTCTTGTAAAATGCATAAATAAAATTTCAAAAATTAAGATACAAAAGCAAAATACCAATGGAGCAATTGACGCTTTCTGTGTTTTTGTGTCCATACGCTATTCTCTGATGTGTTGCTTTCGCTGGGGATTTACACTACCCATTCTCCGACTGGAGACAAGGCAAAACCACTACGGATGGGCGATGATGAGAATCTGTGTCACCTGGTCTCTGTTCTGTTTCAGCACACGACAGTTTTGCCCTTTATATTGATCGAGATGAGGACATCACACCATGGGTATCCCAGCAGGAGCAGCGGACTCACTACCATATGTACCTTCTCTCTTGGCTATATATTATGGTAAGGACAGTGCCTGCTGGGCTTTCGTATTGTATTAGATTTTGCACTGCTAAATTTGGGCACATATTTCATTATGGATATAATCACTAACAGATTCATACTGCGTGCCTCATTTGGTCCAAGACCTGGGCTTTGTCTCATTTCCCCAGATGCTTATATTTTTAGAAAGTATATGCCAAACCTCACACAACAGGAATTTGTTGAACAATCCCATGTAAGCAGTGGTTCTTCCAAGGCTACATTTTTCAACTCTTTTTCAAACTAAATGTTGTTCTTGGACACCGATTTTATTGCTTAAGGGCTTTTTTTGCTTGGGATTTTTTGTTGTTGCTTTTGTTGGGGAATGGGGGAGTTGCAGCGAATGCAAATAAGGATGGGAGAAATGACCTCTTAGAGACATGACTTTAAACTTCATAGGAAACAAGTGAAAATATACGAGTCAGTTTAAAACCTATTCCAGATTAGTTATTACATATAGCATGCATTTAGTGGTTTTGTTTTTTTAAGTTGGGGTAAGTCTCTAATTTGTCTATTGGGCATGAATAAGTCCCAAGCGGGAGATTCCAAATTTATCTGATAAGAGGTTTTGCCTGATAAGTCTATTACACATTAATTGCAGTTCCTACCATGTTTTAATGTTTCAAAATTGTTTATCTTTAGAAAATTTCTTATTTCTCTTTATAATTTCAAGTTCTCTTTGATATATTAGCTTACACAGCAGAGGTCTCTCCTGCCAGCATTTCTATCTCTCAGGACTCTCTTGCCCTGAATTCTGGGTCACCGTCCCCTCCTTTAAGCCTGAAGGACTGAAGAACATTCTTCCAACACGCCCTCCCCAACTGTGCTTAATCCCATCAAGCTCCTGAAGCGCTTTGGAAGGCCCAGTGTCCATGGAGCGTTTAGCTCCAGCCAGCCCAGAAATGGAGGATGAAGGTCAGCGCAGTTCTTCACATACTTTGCATGAATGCTCACATAATGTCCCAGATCTGAACAGAAAGGGAATTTGCTTCTAGGAAGTCACACTCTATGACCAGCTCTAAGGGGACATCCAGACTGCAGACCTCAGAACAAATGTGCAGTAATGTTCATTCCATCTGCCACTTCATCGACTAGTCAAAGACCATTTGTGAGGACTGGGGAACATTTGTTTTCCTAGTCACTGTCTAGATCTTCTTTTTACACCTAAAACCTTAAGTATTCATTTTCTCTCACAGGAAAGCTCCAAATGATCAGGGCTCACGGGTAAAGTAAGACTGTGAAATTACATCTTAAAAATTCATGTATGTGCTTTATACATATGAACTTGATAGTCAAATGACTCTTATCTTTCAGAAGAGCCATGTAGGGAAGCTACACAATTATTCAAGGACGCTGCAGTGTTCACAACATACCTGGGAGTGCCCATAGCATTTAAGCCTCAAATGCCCTTCTCTCTTCCCTCCCCAAAATACATTCTTATTATTTTGCACTCATATTTGCTTACCTGTGGGAAGGGAATTTTTTTACTCTGGGAACTCTGGATATATTTCCACAAATTCACTTATATTCTGTTAAATTATCTGAATCTTGTAAAGCCCCAGAGGTTTCAGGAACTACATACTTTCCGATGGGTTTTCTTTCCACTGGAGGTAAAATCAGTCAGAGTTTCAAAGAGACACGTGGGAAATACCACATCGTCTTCATTATAGACCCCCAAGATCCCTCATTAAAATGAAGCATTACTCATGCTCTTCACGCCAAGTGAGGCTTGCCAGTGCTGTGTACTCCCTAAGCAAACCAGTACTTGTTTGGACATGTATTTGCATTAACTAGCGAATTCTCTCAGATATATGCTGAGAAAGCTTTCAAAACAGACTTTTTTCTTTGGTGTTCTGCCCTAGGCATTCACGGGTATGCCAAGACCTAAACAATGTCCCACACATCATGTCACTTTATATAAATCCAAAGATTTTAATTGTTATAAAAAAGATGCTGGTTTTTGCTCCCTTTCAGACTATCTCGGAGCTGATGAACCAGCAGAAGGTTCAGGATATGAAATCTCTTAGTAGCATACCAGGGTTGTGACTGGACATTCCAGAACCTTGTGCCAAAATGGAAGAAAGCATTCCTCTTATCACATGCTAGATATAAAATAAATAGGTCTCCCTTCCAATTCTCTGTATGTGTGAGCTGAACCTATACCTCGCAGGCTGCTGGCCAAGCTGGCTATCTGCTTTGCTCTGGTTCTAGCTTTCTCTCCATCTCACAAGTCTCCCTCCCTATCTGAATCTGTTCTCTTCCTAGATTTAGATAGTGAGTGTTGACAAAGCAAGGGATACCAGAACTTTCTCTCATACACTGGAGCCCATTGAGCTCACACCCTCAGTGGCGATGACTAAAGTAATACTAATCTTTAGTATACATAAAGCACATAGAACAGTACTTAGCACAGAGTGGGTACCATGTTAATATTATCATCAACCCATTCCAATGTGGTTTAAGCTTCATTATTTTAGTAAAATTTTCGCTGACACCATGAATGACTTCTGTTTTGCTGAATTCCTTGAATGCTTTGTAGACCTCTTCTCAATGGACATTTCAGTAGTTTCCATGTGGAAACATTCCCCTTCCTGAATCTGTCTCTTCCGACTTAGGTGATATAACAATCTCCGTGTTTTCCTCCCAGTTTTCAAAATTGATCCCTCTCCGCATCACTTAATGGTTCCTCCCACTCTACCCAAACCTCAGGCAGTCAAAGAAGTTTAGTGCACCTGGAGCCATTGATATTTTGCTCTCCTCCAATCACTACAATTTTAATTCTGCTGCTCTCCCCATCATGGTTACTTGTATTTTACCTCTCCACAACTTTGTACTTTTAACCAGTTTTCTGTTTGTTTGTTTGGTTGGTTGGTTTGGTTGGTTAGTTGATTGGTTGATCAATTTGCCCATTTCCTATGATACCTGACTCTCTCCGGCTGCTTCTTCTCAAGCCTCCTTGACAGGTGCTATTCGTCTACTGATTTCCTAATGCGTAAATCTTCATAGCAAACTTTCTTACACTGTCTCCCACCCACTTTCCACTTCTTGGCCAGATAGTTTGTTTTAAAATGCAAATCTGGTCATGTCAATCCTCCTACTTAAAACTCTTCAATAGCGGGGTCTTTTTTTCCAATTTGAGGTTTGTTTTTTCTTTCTTGGTAGACTTTTATTTTTCCTTATACAATGACGTATCCTTGGACTGTGATATTCTCACATGACAGTAGAAAAACAAGATGTGTAAGTCATCCTTAAAAGCTGAGAATTACATACAAAAATCTTACATAAATTAAAACAATGCATAAATTTACAGGTACAAATAAAATCATTTTGTAACTATAGTGAGTAATTTAGCCCCATGATATCTTGCTGGAAAAACATTGGATAAGAAAGACAATGGAGTCTGAAGGCTAATGCTGTTTTCTAGCTCTGCAAGAAACTACAAGAAAGGAGTGGCAATTCATTCATAAATTCATGCCAGCCTCTGGAGAAATCCAGGAATTGTCATTAGTACTCTATTCAGATCTGATCAGGCCATGGAGGAGTGAACAGCTCACAAGAAACTGTCATTCAACCAAGGAGCCATCACATTAGACCAAGTCCCTTCCATAAGAACAATACCTTTAGTTTCCTTTTGTCACACAAAGTGCCCGACTAAATATATTAAACTTTAAATCAAAAGTATGTACAGAATTTTATAAAATGTGTTACAAAAAATAGTTAACTTGATTACAATGTGAAATAATGCTATTTGCCTGCCTATCAGACAAGGCGTCTTTTTTAAAAGGTGTATTCCAAATGGATGATTGTGACATAAGATGTCTACTTCTGCCAGGGTAAACTTGTCATGTGAACTAATTTGTACAGAAAGTGCAGTGCATCTGCCAGCGGTCCATTTGAAAGTATTGGCAGCAGTCAACAGACACTATCCTCTTACTAATCCACATTGGCTGTCAAGAGAGTATCTAGACACCATACTTGTATTCGAAGCAGTGATCATCTTAATTTTCACCATGGTTGTTTCCAAGACTGTGACATCTCCTCGTTCTAAAGTCAGTAAAACCAGGATACTTGATAATACCATGAGACCAGATGATGCATATAGGTCCTTTCCAATATAAGCATCACATCTTATGGTTGAATTGGAAGCATCCTCATGAATGCCATGATTCCATGCCTAAGAAGGATGGCTAGGAAAAGCTTCTGGATCTAAGACCCTCTTTGAGAACCTCGCCAGACATTAGGACTTCAGTTCTCCAGGGAGCATAGCTCCTGATTGACATTTGTGATAGGGTGGCACCATTTCTCCTTAACATCATGAACAATTTCCTTCTCGGCTAAGATAGTGAAGCTCTGACATCTTTTTTCTCACAACCTTTAGCAATATTTTCCAAGTCCTAGCTAGCTGAGTCCATAAATAAGATAACACACAGCAGGTGTAACCCTCATAGATGTGTAGGTGACACCATAACCCAAGCCTTTTTACCCAGCTGTACATGACCAGAGGCACACAGGGACAGTGCAGCCAGAATAGCAGTATGTGTAACTGGGCCACTGAAGGTGTCAATCAGGACCTGTAACAAGTGGTCTCAATGAGTTTCACTAAGAAGAACATAGTGTTTCTCAGGAGCAACAGGAATCACTGCAGAAGGTGTGATGTCTGATTCCCCATCTCACCCAGTAGGAATCTCACCACATTCAGTAACATGACAGATACTTCTCTTGTTCTGGGTTCATCATCCATATGGGTCTCCTTTTGCCCCACACATACCATGACATCAGTTGTCTTGGCCAATGAATAAATGAGGACCACCAGGCACAGTTTTTGTCATCCCTAACAGAGACACCTTTGTTCATGCCTGAGCCAGTGTTGAGGGAAAGAACAGTGATTCTTGATTCTTCTTGATACTTTAATTTGCTGCATACACATTGATGGAGAAGAACTGGGAGTGAAGCAGTACAGCATCTGGAGAGCTTTTTATTGCTGCAATCCTAAGGTGGCCTCAAAGGCCCTGTATGACCTCATCCCTACCTCCCTGAAACACCTCATCTCCTGTCCTTGCCCACTGTAGCCACACTCGATTTCTCCATCCTCAGACAAACCATGCTCCTTCTTGCCTCACAACACTCACATATGTTCTTCCCTCACCTGGCACTCTATTCCCAACTCAACCTCTTAACCAACCAAACGCCCCGCCACCTTGAATTTTTACCTTAAACATCACTTCTAAGAAACTTTCCCCTGATGAACAAAAACAGATACAGAGGCAGAGCAACATTGAACAGACTGTCAAACTACAGCGGGAAGGCCGGGGAGGGTTGGGGGGAGGGGAGGGTAAGAGATCAACTGAAGGACTTGTATGCATGCATATAAGCATAACCAATGGACACAAGACACTAGAGGGTAGGGGAGGCCAGGGGAAGGTCAAGGGGGAAAAAAAAGGAGACATATGTAATACTCTTTGTAATACTTTAAGCAATAAAACAAAATTAAAAAAAAAAGAAAGCAACTTTCCCTGATTTCCCAGTCTAGTGTAGGTCTGTGCTGCATGGTCATAATTTCATGGCACACAAAACCCATGGAAGTTAGCTTTGCTTCTTCCCCAGAACTTCACACAAACTTCTTATAGTTCTATGAACCTACCTTTATCTTTCTTACTCTTCTTTCTGTGTGAACCATTTTCTTCCAGGCCTCACCCCACTCGAAGTCTTATCTTGAGTCTCAGATCAGATATTACTTCCTCCAGGAAACCATTCCTGACACTCTGAGTTGGTGTTAGGTGCCCCTATCAAGCACTCCCATGCATCCCCCAGTCACCTCATCACAGCACTTATACCACTGCTCAGAAACCTCGCCCTGCACCTCCACTGGGCTGTAAGCATGTGGGTGTGAACTACTATGATGTTCTCCATATTATTCTCAGTGCCTGAGACTGCCTGGTGTATTACTGGGCTCAGTAAACTTGAAAGGAAGGCAGAAAGGAAAGAAGGGAAATGGAAGGATGAAAGGAAGGAAGGAAACCATGAATTCATGGGGTCAAAGATGTTAAGAACTAGGGCAGGATAGTAGTTTAAATTTCATCCCAGCACAATTATGGTTGTGATTCCTCAGAGATTATTTTTACAACTTTAAAAATAAGTGAGAACTGGAGTGATTAATTTTTGTCAAAACCTATTTATTTGTATTCCTGAACAAACTCTCCATCAAAGTTAAAAATCTTTCAGACATATTAGCTTATTAATTCTCCCATTTTCTTTCTTTTTCACATTTGGTATTCCATTCTTAAATGAAGGCTTCTAGAACAAAACTGGAAAGTGGCAAGAGGCTATTCACTCAGGTGGAAACAGGTAGAGAAGACTAGAATACTAGCCAGGATTTCAAATATAACCTAGCATTAGACATAGTCTCTTAATTGACATTGGAGAGAGTGAAAGTACTTTTTCAAAAGAAAGAAAACCACTAGTGATATGCACTCCCATTACTATTAATTTTATTAACTCAATTTTTATTTCTTCTTGTTAACTCTAGTAAAATTTTGGCTATGCACACTCTCCAAAATTATTAAATTATGGAAAATCAGCATTTTAATAACATATCAAGTTAGTAAGGATATCAGCTGAACTTGACCAAATAAATTCTTCTTTAAAATATCCAGCTATATAAAATACAGCTACATTTAAAACATTGCATGCTCTAAACCTTTGGATGAATTTTCTTTGAGGAAAGCACTGTGTAGAGGAAGAAAAATCTGACACATACAAATTAAGTGAGTTTGATCTATTGAAATGTAGTAGGCAATGATCCAGATTTTTAGTTTGCTTTTAATAGTTTCTTTCCAAGTGTATGCATCTTTAAACTATGTGGCTTGTTTTTGTAAGAGACAAATCATGGGAGATGGCCTTAAATTGACTCTTGCTTTGCAATCCAAAATATAACTTAATGCAAGTTCCCCTGTGCTTATCTAATAATGAGGTTGGACAAGAATAATGCTGCCTTGGATTGCAATGTTCAAGGCATTCATTAAAGTTAATAATGAGTGCTCTTGCATAGAAGCTGTATGCCTAATGTTGATAAGCCCTTTGTTGTATGGGGTTTGCTTGCATTCAAGTAGCAAGAAGCTCACCACAAAGGCCATCAGGTAGTTTCCATGGTAGCAGTTCTTCCTTTGTTATTCCCATTTGTAACATAGACAGTATCCAAATACTCACTGTGTCACTGCTTAATGAAAAGAAATTGAATATTGGTAATGCCAGTATAGTCAGGAAGCTGGTCTTTGGGTAGGACACTAAGGGAGGGCATGCTGTCTACTCAGGTTTTCTTTCAAACATCTTTATACCTAGTGAGACTAGTGTCCCTTTGATCTTATCACATTATGTCCAATTAATGACCTTCAGTAGTCTCATATAATTGCTCCAGGGACAAATGGAACTAAGTGATGAATAGAATTATTCCATCAGCGCTGAATCTTACAAAATACAGGCTGTGGTCATGTACTAGTAAGAGTATAGTATAAAACTATGGAAGGAAAAAAATCTACTTTTCAAGACATGAGGATAACATTGAGGAATGAAAATAGCTTTGAATTTTTTTTGTGTTCGTGTATGTGTTCATTTTTTCTAGTGACTCAACACCTGGATTTGCTCATTGTCTTTCTTGTCCAAAATAAATACATTCTGGTAAGTGTCACTTCCCCTTGGTTGTGAGTTGATTCTTTGAGCTTTATTATGTGGCCTGCCTTGTTCTAACAGAGATCACCAGAGAAGTCAACGGTGCTCAGTCATTCAAATAAAGAGAACAATTTATTTACCAAGGCTTAGCATCTGTTCTTCTGTTCAATCCTGCCAAAAGCATTGTTTCTGCCACTTAGAAGAGAGTAAAAACTGTAACTCTTAATTTAATTTACTTTTCTCTTTACCACAGGCTAGGAGATCTGAAAATATTTATGAAGTGGTAGGATGTTAGTGCTTCAGGTTTAGCTGCTTCAATTTGTAAATTTCCCAGGGCATTGTATGACTTGCCCTTGTATCTCCATTACATACCTGCATGCATGTAGGTATGTCAAATTCCCACCAAATATTACACATATTTTTAAATACTTTAAAAAGAAAACTTATATGAGGTGGAGAACATAAATTAATAAGGAACTGGATATGAATTGGGACAGTGGGGCATAAATGAACAGGACCCGGGATTAAGATGGAAGACATTTAAAGTGTGAAGCTGTTGGAAAGGAACCATTCACCTTTCAGGTGGGGTGGATGATAAGGGGAATGTGAGCTTTCCCAATGGACAGACAAGAATGGGATCAGGACAAGGATAGAAACTCAAGGTCAGCAGGACTAGAAACTCAAGACAGGGGGACTTGCTCCTCAAGTATAGGGGACACTGTGGAGAACTATGAGTGGGAAGGAGTGGAGGCAGAGCTCCAGGAGCCAGCCTGATAGAATCCTGCTCCACTTCCAGAAACGGAATAGTGAGCCAGACACTCTTCTGGAAGAAGGAAGGCCATCAGTTGTTTCTGCAGTGTGCAAAGCACCACTGCTTTCCCATTTTAAAAATTAGCAAAAACCAACATTTTTGCCTCTGTTTAATGGATATAAAATTTAAAATATTACCCTGCATTTTGAATGTAGTCACCAGTGTTGAGGTAGAAATACTCTCTACTTTTTGTTCTAAACCATCTTCTTTCTGGACTTACCTTTATTCACTGATTTATTTGTACTGCAAATATATACAGTAATTACTCTGTATTGGCTGTGCTAGCTGATAGAGACTCAAAGATAAATGAAACCAATGATGAAAAGCCAAGAAAAACCTTTGTGTTTCTGGCATGGAGAGTATAAAAGTAACCATTTTGAAATACACCCAGAGCATTCTCAACAATAGAGGTGTTCTTTAAAGGAGAAAAAACTTTACCAGAGCCTTATAGACCCAAAGGAAGGGCAATGACCCAACCCTAGCCCCCTCTAGCTTTCCTTGCTCACAAACCAGGAACACAGGCCCACTAAAAGACTCAGATTTAACCATATTATTATAGAGCACATCCCCATCCCACACTTACCACCACATCAACAGGGCTCCAACATAAAAGTGGATTACAACTGAAAGAGTTACAAGATGCAAACTCTATTTAACAAGGAGTTCTTAGGGGAACTCAAAGACAAAGGGGAGAGAAAAACAAGGAAACTAAAGGAACTCGATGCTTCTGGCACCTGTGGCTATTGCAAACAGTAAGCATAGCCAAGTACAAGGCAGAGTAACACACTAAAGTTCTGTTTCTCTCAATTTCTAATTCCAGAGATATCAGGCCTGACTTTCAACAACAAAATTACAAAGCATGATACTTGTCTCTTTATACTCTTGAGTATAGAGTATAAAGAGACAAGTATCAGAACCAGATATAGCACAGATTTTGAAATTATTAGATAAGAAATTTAAAATAACTATGATTGTTATGTTAAGGGCTCTTGTGGTAAAAGTAAACAACATGTAAAAACAGGACTATTATAATCAGGAAGTTAGAAACTCTAAAAACAAATTTTAAAAAAAGGCTACAAATCAAAACACTAACAGAAATAAAGAATGCCTTTGATGGGGTCACCAGTAGACTGGACACAGCCACAGACTGAATCAGTGAGCTTAGCAATATTCAAAGGAACTTCTCAGACTGAACAGCAAGAGGGGAAAAAAATGAAAAAGATGGAACAGAATATCCAAGAACTGTGGAGCAAGATTAAAAGGTGTAACATACACGAAATTGGAATACCAGAGGAGAAGAGAAAACAGAACAGAAGAAATACTTGAAGTAATAATGGCCAAGAAGTTTCCAAAATTGATGACACCAAACCACAGCTCCAGAGTTAGGAAGTTCAGAGCATATCCAGCAGGATAAGTGCCAAAAAATGTACAAATGTCATATTCAAGCTGCAGAATACCAAAGACAATATCTTGAGAGAAGCCAGCGGGGTGGGGTGGGGTGGGAGGAGGTGAAGGCAGGGGAACACTATTTACTTATAGAAGATATTTGAAAGTGAATTTAGATTTATTGTAAATTCGTATTGCAACTCTAGGGAAACACTATAAAAGTTTGTATTAAGAAGTATAATTGATATTTTTAAGAGAGAAGAGAAAATGGGAAGCATGAAAATACTTAATTAAAACCAGAGAAAATATAAAAGAGGGGAAAGAAAAAAACAAAAACAAGTGCAATAAATAAAAAATGGATAGTAATCAATCTACTTTGTCAATAATCACTTTAGATGTGAATTGTCTAAATACAGCAATTAAAGGGCAAAGATTATCATGGTATATTTAAAAAACAATATGAATATGTGTTGCCTTCAAGAATATCACTTTAAATATTAAGACATAGATAGGCTGAGTAAAGGGATGGAGAAAGATATAACATGCTAATACTAATAAAAATAAAGCTGGTATAGCTAGATTTATTTCAAACAATGCACATTTCAGAACAAATAAAATCATGGCAAACTGGATAGTTTCTCTTTAAGATTGGGAACAAGGCAAAGATGTCCCCTCTCACCATTCCTATTTAATATTGTATAAGAACTCCTAGTTAGTGCAATCAGACAAGCAAAGAAAGTAAAAGGTATATATATAAATTAAGGGGAAAGAATAAAACTGTCTTTGTTCACAGCTGAAATGTAGTCAACCCCAGAGAATTTACAAAAACAATCCTGGAATTTATTAGTCACTGTATACAAGGTTAATATGCAAAAATCAATTGCTTTGCTATATATTAGCAATAAACAAATTGTATTTGTAATTAGAAACAATACCATTTACAATAGCACCAAAAAAATGAAATACTTATATATAAATCTAACAAAATATGTACAAGGTCTACATGCAAAAACTATAAACTGATGAAAGAAATAATATGTAAGTAAGTGAATAGACAGTCTATGTTCATGGATAGAAAGACCCAATATTGTTAGGATGTCACTTCTTACCAGCTTGATCTATGAATTTCATACAAACCTAATCAAAATCTCTGCAAACTATTTTGTGGATATTGGCAAACTGATTCTAAAACTTATGCTGAAAGGCAAAAGACCCAGAATACCCAACTCAATATTGAAGAAGAAGAGAAAATTGGAGAACTGACACTACCTGACTTCAAGGCTTACTATAAAGCTTCAGTAATCAAGACACTGTGGTCTTGGCAAAAGAATAGATACAAAGATCAATGGAACAGAATAGAGAGCCCAAAAATAGATTCACATAAATATAATCAACTAATATTTAACTAAGGAGGAAAGGTAATAAAATGAAGAAGGGTATCTTTTCAACAAATGATGCTGGAACAATTAGAAATCTATATGAAAAAAACTGAATTGAGACGCAAAATTTACACCTTTCACAAAAAGTAACTTAAAATACATTATAAATCTAAATGTAAAACTCAGTACTATGAACTTCCAGAAGAAAACACAAGAAATTTGGTTTTGGCAGAGCTTTTAGATACAACACAAAAAGCATAAGAACAAAAATACTGAAAACTACCTTGGACCCCAAAATATCATCTAAATGTATTTGGTGGATAAAAGGGGAAAAAGAGGGGAGAGAACATAACATCTTTCATATTAGAAAATCTTAAGATAATATCTAAAAATGATGACTCAAGAAATAGCAATATATGGCGCTAGTCCATTTGGCTCAGTGGATAGAGCGTCAGCCTGTGGACCCAAAGGTCCTGGGTTTAATTCCAGTCAACGGCACATACCTGGGTTACAGGCTCCTCCCTGGCCTAGGCCCTGGTTGGTCACATGCAGGAGGCAACCAATCAATGTGTTTCTCTCACATCTATGTTTCTCTCTGTCTTTCCCTCTCTCTTCCACTCTCTCTAAAAATCAATGGAAAAATATCTTCGGGTGAGGATTAAAGAATAAATGAGAGAGAGAGAGAGAGAGAGAGAGAGAGAGAGAGAGAATATACATCTACTTTTAAGAAATATGGGTGTAAAAGCGAGAAGAAACAGCTGAAATTGTTGAAGGTGGCTTCCCCTGGAGAGCAGGACAAGGCATGGGAAAGAGAGCAAGAGCTGCAGTTGGGTGGGACAGGAGTTTCTGGGGATTTTTTATGAGCTTTCTAGAACTTTTAAATGGTTTGATTCTGATAAAAATTAAAATGATATTTAAAAAACAAACATTACAACTCAACTTGGAAAAAAAAGTAATTGACTCGACCATTCCTCCCTTGCATCAGTCAGGGCATAATAATAGTGTGTCAGCTAATTTCTGTATTACTGTTAGACTGGGAACCCTGTCGCAAGGGCAGGGACCACATCTACTTTATATGCTGCTACATTCATGGTTTGACACATTTTAGGCACTGATATACTTTTGTTGAATGAAAAAATAAAAAGAAACATTCATCAGTTGTGGAAGCAGCACACAGAGGACAGTAGTGACAAATAATACAGAGACGCTGAGCACTGCCACAAAGCAGGAGCTCAAGAAATGTCTGGAAAGTTTGCTATTTATTAAAGACGGTTGGCGATTAGAGAGAGAAAGATCGGTAGTCCAAGGAGGTTGCAGGATCAAGGAAGATGTCATCATGGCAGGGATAACCAGAACATTGTTTGTAATCCTAAAAATAAGAGTCTGCTAGAAGAAAGAGAAGCACAAAATGTGCTAAAGAAACACTACAGATCATTTCTGAAAAATATGGAAATTATGATTTCTGTTGCGGGATTTAGGATGTTCCTCCCCACCACACCCTCCTTCCAAAACTAGAAGAATGAACGCATGGGTTTCTCACCACCAAAGCCAGCCCTGATAAATTGCTTGGGCCATTAGTCCCCCGCTGACTACACTCCCCACTCCCCTCCAGAAAGAACACATGTTCCCTACAATGTTCAGTGTGTCAACTGGATGTTTGGCACCTACTCGTATATGCTTTGAGAAGGTCCAAATGATTAAAGTTAAGCAAGACCGGTATGAATTTTATTAAGAGAAATGCGAACTGAATCCTCTCCAGGGAAATATCACCATAAGACCAGGTAGGCTGTAGAAAGTGGGACTCAAAGGAAACAAATCATTTAAAACCAGTTTAGGCATGTGCCTCCAGGACATGTGTTGGAGGAAAATATTCTGAAGCAAATTATTGGCCTGTGTGTGTGGATAAATTACTCTGATATTTATGATTGAGAATCAGGAAGAAAACACATTCCCTCATTACCTCACTACAGGAATTCAGTTTGGGAGGCACGCACAATTTGCCTCTTTCCCCAGGGATGGGTGGAGAGACTTGTAACCTTGAAAACATCTTCGTGTGTGAGAAGTACAGAAAAATATCATATATTTCTGCACTAGGAACAGCGGTGGAAAGGTGTTTTACTGGTTTTGTTTGCTTGTGTGTGTGTGTGTGTGTGTGTGTGTGTGTTTTATCTAACCTAAATTGATGGTGCTAAGCACTTTACATTAATGGATGAATACAACTTTAAGATAGGCAGTTCATACCCCTTTACGAAAGGGGAAACTGAGCTTCAAGAAGTTAAATAATGTCCAAGGTGCTACTAAGTGGATGAACTGGAAGTTGATCCAAAGTATAGATGACACAACTACATAGACATAATTCGTGGGGCCCAGGTCAAAATAAACATGTGGAGCTCCTTGTTAAAAAATTATTAAGAATTGCAAGACGGTGACAGCCGAGCATTAAACTAAGTGTGGGGCCCTTCTGAGCACAGGGCCACAAGTGACTGCCTGGAGTGCACACCCATAAAGCCAGCCTGATGGATAGATACATCCCAGGCTCTGTAAATTTGGATCAGCTTCAATGAGAAAATTAGGAAGACTTTGATCAATCTTAAATTATGATTATGTCTTAAAAGGTTGCCTTGAGGAATACTCCATTAAACCACAGTAAGTGAAGGATCACATAATTCTCTCTGTAGCTTCTAATTCAATCTGTAATTGAGCTAGAGGATATTTCCACACTGCTTCCGGTGGGACCTCTCCATTTGTATTTGCCTGTGAGTTGATGCATTAATTCTCTAGCACTATCACACACACGTCACCCAGAGGAGTTTTCTGAGTGCTGTTTCCACCTAGGCAGACATCCTTTATCATATTCCCTGGGACCTATAGTCTTTGCAGCGGAAACCTTGGTAGCCCCTCTGCACCATAATCTCCTCAAGGGCACGCCTTTGCATCCCCACTGTTGCTTGCTCCATCTGGCACAAAGTAGGGGCTCAAGAAATGTCTGTTGAACAAATGAATGAGTACCTGAATTCCATAAAGCTCCAACAGAACTCTAGGTTTCCAAAAATGTAACAGGAACCAGTCTTCATGCAATTAGTACTCAGAAAATGGTCCAAGGGGCCTATAGAATGGCCCTAAAATGGGTGGATTAGATCTAAAGAGAGGGCCAGCTCTAAAATCAGCATTTGAGCCAAAAGCCAAATGCTCTTGAAAAGTCCTTCAGAAGCATCAGGTTGGAGGTGCTATGGAAGGCACACGGAGACCCACTGGATGAGAAGCTGATGCACATTCCTTATCTCACTCTACCCTAAGGCACACGCTCGTTGCCTGCCAAGGAGCGTAGTAAATTCCAGTAGGCTAAATGCATAAATGATGTGATTATTTCGTAAGAGGTAAGTCAGTGCCTTCTCTGAAGGAAGCGTTTATTACTTTACCCCTGCAGCCCTGCAGTGGTTTTCCTCTCCTCTGAGGAAATTTTAAAATCTGATCCCTGAGTTTTATAGGAGGCTCAGTCCTGTATTAAAACTTCACCAAAACTGACTTATCTTGCATCTTGCAACATTTCTGTATTTCACACATTTTCCATAATGAGCATGAATTACTTTTAGAGTCAGTGGGGGGAAAGAGAAATTTACATAGAGATTTTATATTTTATACTTAGGTTATTTTTGGTTCTGAGCCCATTAAAAGCCATCCAAAGCCCTGTTCCTACCCATCATATCCTAGTCTTCAGAGCATTAGAGGAGCCTGGCATACAAGCCAGGAGTTGTACTGCGGAAGTACATATCCCTGTACTGAACCTACTGAACCTCCTTGGGCTTCAGTGTCCTCATCTATAAGATGGTACCACTCTAATACCTTCCCCAAAGCATTGCTCATAAAATATTTACAACAGTGCCTGTCACTAAGAATTCAGTATCACTAGCTATTAGCTGTTACTGCATTGAATCTGTGTTCTTTGTGTCTTCTGACCTAATGGCCTAGCTGCCAAATAGCCTCACTCCTTACCAAAATGTGATGATAAAAGCAACTTTAAAATCTTCTTTAAAATAAACTAATCTGTCTGGCCAGCGTGGCTCAGTGGTTGAGCCTCGACCTATGAACCAGGAGGTCACAGTTCGATTCCCAGTCAGGGCACATGCCTGAGTTGTGGGCTCCGTCCCCAGTAGGGGGCCTGCAGGAGGCAGCCAATCGATGATTCTCATCATTGATATTTCTATGTCCCTCTCCCTCTCCCTTCCTCTCTGAAATTAATAAATATATATATATATATATATTTTAAAATAAAATAATCTTGAGAACTGACAGGTCATCAGTAGTAAAATGGGTATGTGTGTCTATCTAGGATATATAAGGGTGACAGAGCCAGAAAAGGGAGGGATGCTATGTCTCCTTCACTACAGCTCCTTGAGGGCTCCAGTGACCTCCACAACTTGTGAACTGTGTGATGGGATGACATTTGGCCATACGGTGTAAAGAGCTACAGAGCTTGACCAGGTCAATTTGTCTTTACTTAACTATTTATCATTTATATCCATTCAGCATCCAAAGTAGATTTGTATGATACATATAACACTTGAAATCAGAAAAAAATATATTTGTATGTGCAAAGTTTGTTTTCTAATTATTCTCAGTTCTCAATGTTACAGTGTTAATAAATGTGGTCTACTCTACCCTTGAACCACTTGTTCATTGGCATAAGACGCCACATTTTTCTGTCTTCCTTCCATGTCACTAGCCCACGTTTTTTTGTTTCCTTTTAAGCCTCCTCCTCCTCAAACTATCCCTTAAATCTTGATTTTTTTAGGGCTCCCTCATGGACTCACTTTCTTCATTCCTTATATTCTACCTGGATGATTTCAATCTGTTTTGGTGGCTTCAGCCACCATCTTTTTTCCAACACACCCAATATATATATTGCCACAGTAGTCCTTTTTCTACAGTTCAAATCCAGGTAACTGCCTTCAGAATATCTCCCCTTGGATATCTTACAGATACCTCAAACCCAACATGTCCAAACTGAACTCGTCATCCCCTCAAACCAGCTGCCTTACAGCATTCCCTGTCTCAGGAAATGGCAGCATTCCCCACCCACTTAATCAAGCTAGGAATCTATGATTAATCCTTAACTCATCTCAGTTCCCTAGCTGCCTAAGTCCAATCAGTCACTAAGTTCTAATTCTATTTCCAAAATCAGTGCCTTTCAAATGTATTTTACTGTGAATAAAAAAAATATATAAAACTTCTTTGGCAACATGACCCAGCCAGCATGCAGGTGCATGTGTGTGTACACACACATACACACAAGTGAAACAAATCTCACAAAACCATTTTATCATCATTATATTCAAGACCTTCTGATATTTTCTATTATTTTCTTCTATTCTTATTTTTCTTACTATTCTTACTTTTCTTATTATTATTACTACTTTTCTTATATTACTTTTTTTTTAAGTGCTAGTAACCTGTGGGTTACTGGCCAATGTTTAACAGCCAGCTTTTCTGGAAGGAGGGAAGGAGAACCCAAGCACAGCATTTGACAGCCCTTGGTGTAAGAACTCCCACTGTCGCTGAATTTAAGTTGCCAACCAACCAGCTTGCAACCATCCTTCCTAGAGATCCAGTAACCCACTCTCCTGACCATGTGATCTGTTTCACATTTACTCAGTACCCCTCAAAGACTTCCTGATGTCCATACCAGGATAGAGTCTGCAGTTCTTACCATGTTTTAAAAAGTCACCCACAGTGGAGTGTCTGCTTGCCCCTCATGCCCGCTCTCCCTTGACCTCAACAAAATGTTTTCTTCTTGAATATCTGGGAGCTCTCCCTTGTTTTCAGGTCTTTTGACATACAATTCCATTTGGCTAGAAAGTTCTTGTCTCCCATCTTTGTTCAATTAACTCTTACTCCTCCTATCACAGCTTAAATGTAACTTGATTCATTTATTCTTTCTCCTACTATGTGACAGGCATTGTGGTAAGTATTGAAAATACAATAAGATATTTAGATACTATAAAGGGGGAGAAATATTATTCAAGTAAATATGTCATTCAAATTTAAGTACTAATAAAAAGAATAGCTTTAATATAAAAGAGATTTATGGTTCTGAAAGAGTTTGTAAAATCTGATCTAATATAATAGGTCAGAGAAAATTTTCTAACTGATGACTGGTTCGTTATAATAGTTGAACTAAGATATAAAGGAGAACTATAATTTAATGAGTCTAAGGGTAAGGTAACTAACAGCATAGACAGAAAAAAAAATGGAGCAAGTGAAAATCCACATGGCAGGAAGGAACATGGCAAAATCAAGAAACCAAATGAAAGCCAGTGTAACAAAAGCAAGGTATGATATGGGGGGATGAAACAGGCAGAAGCCATTCTATGAAGGGCACTCTAGACTTTGTTAAAAATGTGGGTCTTTATCAAAAAAAGCAATGGGAGGCCATTGACATGTTTGAGGAAAGGACATAATGTGTTCAGATTTCTGGTTTTAAAACTCTGGCAGTTGTGAGGATGAATGGGAAGGAGACAAAAGTAGATATGGTGGAAGACAGATTAGAAACTATGACAGTACTCTAGACAGAGATGGATGATTGCAATACAAGTTATGATACTGGTGATGGAGATGGTAAACAATAAACATATTGGAGAGATGTGTGAGGTAACCTTGACAAGACAAAGTTTTGGATTGAAAATGTGTGATGAAAGAGAGGGAAATAACAAGATGACTCCTGGGTTTGGGTTGCAAAACTGAATGGAGGTAGTACCATTCAGAGAGATAAAGAATAAGGAGCAACAGAGGAGGACCAGGTTTGAGGAAAAGAAGCATGACATTGGCTGCAGATATATCAAGACAAGGGTATCTTTATGATGTGCAAAATGAGATGTGATGATGATTGTTGGAACAGAGGAGGGATCTGGATGGGGACATAAATTTTTGAAATTTATGTGAATAGGTAGAAGACATGAAGCAGTGCCATGAAAAAGCTCATCAACTGGGAATGCATACTATAAGAAGGTTTTAAAACCAAACCTTAAGGAAATTCAGCATTTAATGGTTTGGTAGTGAAGGGTGAACTTACAAAAAGATCCAAGGAGAACAGCGCCAGAGGTAGGAAGAAAACCGGAGAACCTGATGACAGAGAGCCAGTGTGTTTTTTGTTTTGAGGGTGTTTTGTTGTTGTTGTTGTTAATCCTCACCCAAGGATATTTTTCCATTGGTTTTTAGAAACAGTAGAAGAGAGAGGGAAAGACAGAAAGAAACATCCATGTGAGAGAAACACATCAATTGGTTGCCTCCTGCACTGGCCCCAACCCCAGGGCCTGGGCCAGGGAGGAGCCTGCAACCAAGGTACATGCCCTTGTCTGGAATTGAACCAAAGACACTTTGCTCCACTGGCTGACACTGGAGAAGTTTGCTTTTGAAGAGAAAGAGAGATAGAGAGCAGTATTTGTGAAGTTGATGGGAAATTTTTTGTTGTGCTTTGCTGAAATATGTGCTTTACATATTTATCAGTTATGAAAAAAATGATTTGAAAGGAAATTGAGTACATAAGAGGAAGAAACACTGATGGTAAGTGCAAGGTTCCCCCAAAAAGCAGGAAATTATCTCTGAGCATCCAGGACATCCTACACTTAAACTTTTCTCAATTCTGACTACACTAGTCATTTCCTTTTCAATATCTGTATTCCTCATTAGACGGTACTGCATGAGGACAAAAATCACCTTTGTCTCATTTACTTCTGTATCCCTAGTGTGTATCACAGCACTCAGATAGGAGGCATTAATAAATGTCGATTTTAATTGCTCGTTAAAGTGAATGACACTGGAGCTACATTTAATAAAATAGACCATCCCAGAAGTCTTGTGATACTATAACATGTGCATATGTATGTATGCACACACACACAAACACGCACAATGGTTATCATTTTTTTAGGCTAAAATTAAAACTGGTATCATTATATTAAGCAGAAGCTATTTGGGCATTAAGACAAACTGGCCTTAGATTGAGATAGAAATTGAAAGTCAACCAAGAACCAAGAAGTCTCCAGAAATAGATGATCAAGTCCATGAGTCATTTTTGTGCAGAAAATTGAGCCTTGATTATATCAAGGAAACGAATGGTGAAAGCACATCCTGTTGGGACATGTGGATGCATCATTCACACCAATCCAGGTGAAACCCCACATAACAGGACTTCTGCATCTGAGATGGCTTGATGACCTAGTAAGTCAAGAAAACTTTTTAAAAAGAAAACCTTCATCGTTCCCTAGCCGATTTGGCTCAGTGGATAGAGCGTCGGCCTGCAGACTGAAGGGTTCCAGGCTCGATTCCAGTCAAGGGCACCTGCCTGGGTTGTGGCCTCGAACCCCAGTAGGGGGCGTGCAGGAGGCAGCCGATCAATGATTCTCTCTCATCATTGATGTTTTATCTCTCTCCCTCTCCCTTCCTCTCTGAAATCAATAAAAATATATATATTTTTAAAAATAGATGGGATGTGGTTATGTAAAGAAGAGATTAAGAAGATTGTACAACAGTACTTAGACAAACAACAGTTTCAAATCCCTGACTAGAACCCTTCAAGAGTCAGAAAAGACAAGGAGGAACTGAGGAACTGCCAGATTGGAGGAGAGTAAAGAGTCGTGACCACCAAATGCAGCAGATAAAGGACATTAATGGGAAAACAGAAATTCCAAATAAAATCTGTCGTTCAGCTAGTAGTATTGTGTATCAAGGTTCACTGCTTCGTTTTACCATGGTGATACAAGATGTTACCATGCAGGGAAGTTGAGCAAAGGGCATACTGGATGGAGCTCTCTATACCATATTTGCTACTCTTCTGTGAGTTTAAAATTAGTTCTGCGTGAAAAAAAAAATAAAAGAAAATAAATTACAACAATGTTTCCAGTAGTTCCTGAGTCTCTGAAGCAAAGCTGTGACTGGCATTGCTGAAGCATGGTTGGAATGGGGGAAGGGGTCCTGTTGGTAATATCAGCAACTTTGAAATCTGACATGAGAATAAGTCCTGTCTATGTCTCCATTGAAATTCCATTGCAGGGTGTGTTGGGTGCATCATGTAACCGGGATGTGGGCGTACCCTTTCCTGGAACACATTGGCCCGGGAGCCAGAATCATCTTCTTTGGGTCTACAACCATCTTTATGAACTTTTTGTACCTGCTGGGAGAAGCCCTGAACAGCTATATCTGGGATACACAGAGAAGTAAGTATTGTTTAGGGGAGCATAAAACAAGAGAATTTCAGTCTTGAAAAGTGTGCGCAGAGACCGAAGGAAAATTCTGCTGTAGCATGGGATCACTTAGGAAGAGTTACTTTTTTGTAATAACAATGTTAATTTAAGAGCTCCTGGCATTTACCTGAAAGGTTCATTACTCACTTTGTCTTATTAGCTAGTAAAATATCTAAATCTAAGAGAAAAGAAGCACATCTATAAATTTTATAGTGAAAAATGTAGTGTTAACAGGAAAAAATTTAGGGAGTTCACTCTGATTAATAAGTACTGCCTTAGCTAAAGGACCCCCAACGAAATAGATAAATTATTAAATGTAACGGGTCTCGATGGAAGCCACCCAGATCTCCACTTCTCACATCATCCTTCCCATGGGTGCAGTAGCCTCAGAGACATCTCACCACCATTCTGCTAGACATCGAGCAGCACAGAAGGCCCAGGCCACATGATTCACCAGTGACTGTCATGTTCAAGGGCAAAGTAGTCCGGGCACTAAAGGGTAACACTTCATTGCTGCAAAAAGTTTTTTAACCTACGATTTGATTTGTCTTTTGTTTCTATTTATAGCAGGGCCTCCATCTTGGCAAGGCACGTAATCTTACCCAAGCTGTGCAAAACCTGTCCACAGTGTATGTAAAATAACATAAGAATGGGAAGGTGAAAAAAGCAGCAACACGGATATGTTGTGACTTGAGCCCTCATGTTAATCCATCCAAAGACAAGATGACTTGGGGATTTTAGAGAGCTCTGGGCATCTCCTCTGAAATAATCACAACATTTTAGGCCTCGCCAGAAACTGATCTATGTTCCACAGACATTGAGTACCCTACTTTGTGCCAGACACTATGCCAGGAACGTGACCTAATTAGACAAATAAAACAGTCATTGCATGGTTGTCGAATTGGACTTCTTTTGTGTGTGGGTCTTCTAAGATGGTTTGTGTCAAAGTGTTGTCCAATGTTAAATGGCCCAGAGGAACTTGAGGGTTTCTTTTCTCGGCAGCTGGCTTGATTTTAATAAGTGGTCTATTAGGAAAAGTATCAAAATTTTTATTCAGTTCAGGCCACTGCTTGAGGGACCAGAAATTAATCTTTCCATAATTTTCCTTTCTGTTCAATGGGAATAGTAATCTTCCTCTACTAATTAACTTATAAAAGTATTTAGCTAACTTTCAAAATATATTAAAAATAAAATGTAGCCTGGCCAGCGTGGCTCAGTGATCGAGTGTCGATTTATGAACCAGGAGGTCACAGTTCGATTCCCGGTCAGGGCGCATGCCTGGGTTATGGGCTCAATCCCCAGCAGGAGGCGTGCAGGAGGCAACCAATCAAAGATTCTTTCTCATCATTGATGTTTCTATCTCTCTCTCTCTCTCTGTCTCCCTTCTTCTCTGAAATCATTAAAGATATATTTTTTTAAATAAAAGAATAAAATGTAAATAGTCTTATGTTTTGTGAGAAAGGCCATAATTCAATTTAAGCTAATACTGTATGTCCAATATATAGTATATGATGGGCTTGATTCTATTGGTCATTTGCCATTGTTCTACTACTTCTAAGAGAAAATGGCCTGGAAAGAGAGAAAAAAATCCAATCTATATTAATATAATACTACATTTTAGCAGCTTTGAGTGAGAAGTTAAAAATGAATAGTGCAACTAAGGATTTGTTGAATCACCTGTTCAATTTAATTTGTGCCATTCTCTTCAGCAACTTGAGTTAAAGATGACTAACATTTTGTAACTCGTGTCAAGTATAGGGATTAATTTTATCTGCATGGGACCATCTAGATAATTCCATGGGGACAGATGTTTTATGCCAAGTGGCCATCTCTTTCATATCTGAGAGGGATCACAAACTGATGGCCTCCTCCAAATCTTACCTGCCAAAAAGCTTTTTTAGGCCTACATAGTGGGACTTTTGTTTGGAACCAACATTTCAAAATTGGAAGATTTCACATCAAGGCCACATTTTTTATCTTCTCAAATATATTAAGACCTGGCAACACTGAGCCCACTGTTCTCTTCTGGCAACAATAGTTTGGACTTGAGTATCAGTTGCCTACTTTAGATGGCTGTTTAATTTTGCCTAATCCTCACTGGCCACTTTGCTGTCACATTAGCTGCCTGGTTCGGTAGGTAGATGAATCTGAAACTGCCAGTTAAAAGAAGTGTGTCCTATGTGTGTTTGTGTGCATATTGTTAGGATGAACTGAATCCAATCAAGTACAGTATTACAATTCTGAGTACGTTTACTTACACCCCAAACAAAATTCCCCCCAAGAAGCAGGAATACCACATTTCAGCTCCCTTCCTTTTATCCATCATGAATTTTAATGGCTCACTTGGTTACGCTATGTTGTCCTCAACTACGAGATAACATCACATTATTATAGAATCTTAAAACTAAAAAGATTAGAAAATCATCCTAGCCACTCCTTACCTTTTATAAAGAGTCAACTGAGGCCCATAAATCTTAAGTAACCCACCAAAAAAGGTGGGTGCAGAGCCACCTCCTTCTGACAGATGTTCAATCCAGTGTTATTTCTAGTGAACCAACAGAATGTCACCGTTGGAAAATCAGACACATGAGTGTTCAGAAAGTTCTCTCAGAACCATGGACCTAGATTATGCTAAATTTATAGGTAATCATTTACTCTTTTGAAAAGAAAGTAACTCCATGTGGCTTTGTGGATATTGTATGAGTTTGCTAGGGCTGCTACAATGAAGCACCACAAATTGGAAGACTTTAACAATAGAAATGTCATGGCTCACAATTCTGGGTGCCTGAAGTCCAAAATCATGGTATTGGAGGGTTGGTTTCTTCTGAGGTCTAGGAGGGAAGTAATGTCCCAGGTCTCTCTACTTGGCTTGTTGGTGGCCATTTCATGTTCACATGGAGTTCTCACTTATGTGTGAAGCTGTCTCCAAATTTATTTTTATAAAGACATCAGTCATATTTGATTAGGGCCCACACCGGTGACTTCATTATAACTTGGTAAAGAACCAAATACAGTCACATTCTAAAGTACTGGGAGTTAGTTTGGAGAGATACAATTTAGCCCATAACATTCTGCCTTCAGCCTCCCCCCAGATTCATGTCCTTTATTCACACAAAATGCATTCCCAATAGCCCCCCAAGTCTTTCCAGACTCAACTCTTAAGTCCTAAATCTCACCTTAAATATTATCTAAATCACACAAGAGTAAAACTGGGGGAATGATTCATCCTGAAGCAAAATTGCAAAATTGCTCTCCAGTTATAAACCTGTGAAACCAGACAGAAAGTTATCTTCCAAAATGCAATGGCTGGACAAGCATAGAATATACACTTCCTTTCCAAAAGAAAGAAATCACAGGGTAAAAAAGGGTCATGGTTCCCAACCAAGTCGAAAAGCTAGCAGGGCAAATTCCATTCGATTTTAAGGCTTGAGAATAATCCTCTTTGGCTGAATGTTCTGTCCTCAGGACTCACCAGGCTATGGCCCTGCATCCTTGGCCCTGGGCAGCAGCCCTGCCCTCTGGAGCCAAGAAGGATCCAGCCCATGAAATGCCTTTGGAGTCGTTCCTCCTGCATTTCATCCTGCCCTTTCATCTACGCTAGCAGTGTTTCTGCTGGTACAAAATTTTCAAAACCCCTTTGGCCTCCCATGTAATCCATGGGGGTCCAAATCATCAGACAGAGGGTCCCCCACAGGTCTTTCCAGGCTCTGCTGAGATGATTAATTGGATCCACAGGTCATCTGCCTAATCTCTTTAGCAAGCAGTTATCCAGCCACATCCTTGGCCTGCTCTCACACTCCAAGGTCCTGGGGATTAGGAAGGGCTTCAACTGATGACTTTGGTGGGGGACACAATTCAACCTACAACAGCTGAAATATTTCTGTACTTTAAGAATATTTCAATTCCGCCCTAGCTGGTTTGGCTCAGTGGATAGAGTGTCGGCCTGCGGACTGAAGGGTCCTGAGTTCGATTCCAGTCAAGGGTACGTGCCCTGGTTGCAGACTCGATCCCCAGTAAGGGGCAGTCGATCAATGATTCTCTCTCATCATTGATGTTTCTATCTCTCTTTCTCCCTCTCCCTTCCTCTCTGAAATCAATAAAAATATATTTTTTTTAAAAAAAGAATATTTCAATTCTGATGGGTAAGTCTTATTAAAGTCAAACTTCATACAACCAGAAATGAAAGTGTCCAAGGGTGAAAGGTTGAGGTGAGGACAGAGAAAGCAGACCAAAGGACAAAGGAGGCCAGAGCCAGGCCTATGTGACAGAAACATCCACCTTTCTTCTCTCCCAGCTGCCCATCCAGCTCATGTCCTACCCAGGCCCACCCAGGCCTGCAGTGTCCCAGTACTGCCCTCTGGTTGATCCCCTCTCCCAGTCTGGGGGAATCACAGCTGACTGAGTCTCTCAGTGTCAATCAGCTCTTCCTCTGTGTTTCCGAAAGCACCTCCTGCCTCAGCTCTGTGACAGGTTTCTTTCAACTATTTGTGTGGAAATTATACCTCTGGTTCTTCCAAATATTATTTACAGCTGTCTAATTTTTCCCTCTACCTCCAAGCTGCCAAACGAAAGTAGGTGGGGAGCCGTTTTCCCTGTCTGGGTCAGTGAACACCCCCTGTTCTCCGCCCCCGCTTTTGAAGATTCCACTCTTGCTGCCAAGTCAACCCATCTGCAGGAAAACACTTAGGAGGAAACAGACTTGAACAAGAAAAGCAAGCAGTTAGCTCCTGATAGTTTCTCCACAGGGATGAAGTGGGAACCCAAGTCATGTGTGTTGTTTGAATGGAATCTGTGTAGTGTTTTTCTGCCTTTGCCTTGGTTACCCAACAACTAAGCCATTGCCTGCTCACCCCGCAACCCTACTCCTCCTCCCTTCAGATGTCCTGACTCCTGGATTTGAAGTTTTCCTTAATATGATTCTGAAAATTACTTTGGAAAAAGTGGTACAGATCCCTGCCAGTTCCTTAGTCATGAAAACCAAACCTAAAAGAATATCTAAGGACACCTGTTCAGAGCATGTTATCCACATTGTACTGCTACCACCCAGAACCCACAAAACACATACTAGGAGCCAGGGCGGGGGTTCTTTCCTAATGAAGCCCTATCATGGTGACCCTCTGCAGTTAGGCTTATGATTTTTTATATTGGAAGTTCCATATTTTGTTCTGCTTTCCCTCTAGGCCAGCCGGCTGAGACCTCCTCTATGTTTACTGTTATTAATTGATTCAGTAAAGATGAACTGTGCCCCTACTAGGAGGCAGACACTGTGTTATGTTCTAGGAATATAATCTGGAATGAAGCAGGTAAAGGCTCTGCCCTCAGAGAGCTTGCAGGTTATGAGAGAATACCAACAGACCCTCCAAGGCAACGGGTGGGGTTATTTTGTTCCAGCAAAAATTCTCTGAGAATTTAGTATCAGAAGAAAAATCTTTATCTAGAAAATAGGTGGGAAGCATTTGCCAGGGTTAACTTTGATTCATAAGAATGACTTGAACATTTTCATCTCTAGGAAAATGAAATACCATTAGCTATTTACTATATAGGCAATAGACAGAGACCTTACCAGTCCAGTCCATATGAGTCTCAGGAAGAAAAACGGTCTAGCAGCAATAAAGAGGAAGGATCTCTTACCCTTTGAGACAGCATGGAGAGACCTGGACAGTATTATGCTAAGTGAAATAAGCCAGTCAGAGAAAGACAAGTATCACATGATCTCATTCATATGTAAAATCTAATGAACAAAATAAACTGAGGAACAAAATAAATCCAGAGACATGGAAGCATAGAACAGACTGTTGAATCTCAGAGGGAAGGTGGGGGAGTGTGGGTGGGTGGGAAGAGATCAACCAAAGAACTTGTATGCAAATATGCACAACCCTCAGATACAGACAATAGGGTGGTGAAGGCCTAGGGCAGGGATGGGCTAGAAGAGTTGGGGGGGGGGCATATGTAATATTGACAATAGGGGGTGAAGGCCTAGGGCAGGGATGGGCTAGAAGAGTTGGGGGGGGGGCATATGTAATATTTCAAACAATAAAGATTTTTTAAATAAAAATAAAAAAAAATAAAAGAGAAAAAACTGTCTATGAGGCTTGGGTTGAAGAGAGGGAGAACTTGAGTTTAAGTACAGATGGGTATGAAAATAAACAGTTCTTGTGGCTGATAAGCTCTCAATGAGTTTAGAAATGTATATATTGCTTGACTTTTAACCACCTAGAGTCCTTGTCTTGGGCAGGAACAGGAATAAAATCAAAATGAAGAAGGTCTATTTGAAACTATCAGCAGCACCTCCTATCTCTACAAGTTCCTTACAAAGCAGTCTGGTTGGGGTTTCTGAGCAAACTCCATGAGTCAAGAACTAACTTGAGTCCCTCATTCCCGGAAGCCACAAGGACTGGGTGTGTCCCGGGGATGTTTTGTCTTGATTTGAGGGAAAGGGTTGGGGAGAGAGGTCACTGAGAAAGTTTCTGAAGAAAGCAGTAAATGACTTTCCTTCTCAACTGGAGAAAAGGGGTGAGTGCAAGAGGGTGGATGAGAAATGGAGAGAGGAGAGGTGTAGTTTTTTTTTAAAGCAGCGTGGCAAAGCTGCTCACAGTTTAATCGGGTGTTCACATAAAGTACTTTGCCTATCTTTTAGGTATGGAAGAAGAGAAAGAGAAGCCTAAATTGGAATGAGATCGAAGTGTACAAGGAAGAGCTGGACTGAGCTGCCACGAAGACTCATTATCCCCATTTCCCCTGGGGCATTGGCAGTACAGGAAAGGAAGCCTCACAGAACTTAGACCTCGGTGGAATGTACCCCACCTCCCAGCCCAAGGGAGGACACCTTTTATAGAGAAATAAACTATATAAGAATAGAATACAGTTGTTTCCAAAATAAATCCTCCTTGTTTGTTAAAGAGCTCGTTCCAAATTCATGATTGATGATAACATTTTCCCCCCTCTTCTAGTTTCTAAAACTAAAACTGCTCATTGGATTTTAATCTGTGCAATGGTAATACCATTAAGAATAAAATTCTGTTGTGTTTCTTGTTGAGAAATTTGTGAGACTCAAAGGAGCAGATGTAGAGCAAGGCATTCATGTATTTGCCCTACAGGTGGCTGGAGAAAGGAACCTCGGCCCCAGCGTCAGTCTGGAGGAAATGTGGTGGATGACCCCTACTGCAATAATGTCACAGTTGCCTCAAACAGGCAATGTGACCGAAAAGTACATCAATTTAGTCAAATCCATGAATGTTTTTGTATCTCATGGTTTAATCTTGTGAACTGTTTCCTAAATGCAAACTATAATTTTAATAAAGACCAAGCAATCCCTAGTCTGATGTCTGCATGGTACATCTCAAACCCTAACAGCATCATGTCTCCTTTCTTACTTTGTTTCTATTACCTGTTGAAAGTGGGCTTACTGAGCCTGGTTCTTATAATTTGCTGATTGCAAAAATGTGTATCTTTTTGATAAATCCAAAAAAGAATAATTTTTTTTTGGGGGGGGGGGGGGGGTTAATTTACAAAGTGTTTGACCATAATTATTTTTAAGTAATATTAATGCAGAATATGGAGTAGAAAACATAAAAATAAATCTTAGAGAAATATAATGAAGGAACTAATAAAAACAAAAGCAGAAACTATGTAAAGCAGTAGGAAAATAAGAGTGGAATTGATAAATTGATTATCACAATATCTAATCTATATAAATATAATTAAAACATGCAAACTACTAATATGTTAACTGAAAAGACAAAGAAAAAGAGACAAATATAAGCACAGATATGAAGCAAATTTTAAACTATGAAAATATATTTTATAGCTCTACGGCAATAAATTCTTAGGACCCGGAGATATGTACAATTTTCAAGGAAAATGAATTCAATAAGAATTAGAAAGCTGAAACAGACATATTTATGGAAGATATTTTTTAATGTTTAATTAGCTATCTCCAAAAGAGGAGTTGGATCCAGAGAGTTTTATGAGCAAGTTCTTGAAAACTTTCTAGTAACAATTCCCACATTATTCAAATTGTTCCAAAATTACAGAATGATGAAACATTTCCCCAATTATTTTTCAAAGTTAATATAAACAAAGCCAACATAGCAAAGAAAAAAATTTCACTTGCTTTCACTAAAATGCTGGCAACATCAACCCAACAGTACACAAATAATTTTTCAAAACTAAAAAAGGTTTATTCTAAAAATTCAAGGATGGTCCTAGCCAGTGTTGCTCAGTGGATAGAGCATCAGCCTGTGGACCAAAGGTTCTGGGTTTGATTCCTGTCAATGGCACATACCTTGGTTGCAGGCTCCTCCCCAGATCAGGCCCTGGTCAGGGCACATGAAGGAGGGAACCAATCAATGTGTTTCTCTCACATCAATGTTTCTCTCTGTCTTTCCCTCTCTCTTTCATTCTCCCTAAAAGTTAATGGGAAAATATTCTTGGGTAAGGATTAACAAAAAAATTAAAAATGAAAAATAAATAAAAATTCAAGGATTACGTAATACTAGGATTTTTATTAAAAACCTTGTCTCAGCGCACAAAAGAAAAAAAATTTATGATTCTTTTCACTGTTGCTCTAAGGCATTTGAAAACTTTAACATTTATAGCTGATAATACCATCAGTAATATAAAAACATCCCATATCATGAGAAGGAATAGTCATCTAAAAAACCAAAGGCATTTCCTTTTATTGTCAGAAGTAAGATATCCACTACACTACTATTGTTACTGTTCTGATGTGTTTGGGAATGTTAGGTCTAGCACCAGATAAGTTATATTTTGACCTGGACAGGAAAAGTTTTAGGTTTAAAAAAAAAGTGTTATGTAACTATAGAATGAATGTTATTAATGAAAAAGAAAAATGTGGTTAAAAAATAACAGGAAAGGGGCAAAACCACCATTTAAAAGAGAACCATTTTTCCAGATGACTCTCAGAAGTGGAAACCTCAAGGAGTGGAATATTTGTAAGGAGTCTCCGGGGCAATTCTTCTGGGACCCGGTGACTCCCCCTCTCCTCCAGCAAATAACACTTTCTCACTTTGCCCACCAAACTAACACCTAAAGAAGTTGACACCTGTGTGCTTTAGATATAAAGCTGATTCAATTTACAGTATAGTAATTTGAATTTATGCCTTACTACTGTTTGAAATACAATTATGTGGTCATACTAGGGGTTTGGTTTGGTTTTCTCATGGTGGGTCATTTTTATTTTGTTTTTAACTTAGCAGAAAAATAGGCAAGTAAAAACAAAGGGAAAATCTTGAAGAGGACGAGTAATTAAAGCATACTATGCTATTAAAACATTATAAAAATGCAATAATTAAAATAGTGTGGTATGGCTCAAGAATAGAGAGAAAAATCAACAAAATAGAAAGCAAACCCAGAAGCAGGCCTAGTGTGTGTGTGTGTGTGTGTGTGTGTGTGTAGGAGGGGCAAAAGTAATACAAAATAATGTGTTTCATATACTCGCAAATGTAAACCTACTTTTGTCCCACCCTGTGTCTCCCACAGCCAACCTCCCATGGCTGGCCAACCTCCTGTGGCCCCTCAACCTGGCCGGCCAACCTATATAGTAAATAATAAAGGTGGCATTTATTATATAGATCAGTAAGGACATAATAAATAATTAGATGAGTGGTGCTGTAACAAATGAATAATTATTTGGTAAAAAGTAAAAAACTAGATTGCTCCCTTAAACCACACACACATACACACACCATATATAAACTTTCAGATAGATTAAATAAATGTTCCAAAAAAGCATAAAAGAATATACATAAATATCTAATCCTATAATAAAGATATGGAAAAAAGTATGTAATATTTATGTGCAATGTATATATTAGTGCCGGAAGCCGATCCACCCTTGCTGCTTGACACAGTCGCTGCAGGGAAGAAACATCTGCACAGCTTATGTTTCAAGGGACCTGGCATATATGGCATATGTTTGCTCCCCCTCTTAACGCTATGTGTTTTAAACAGGACCACCTCCCCGAGAAAGGTTGTTTCCCCAGGTGAGGATTTTTCCCTGGAGTTAGGGAGGGAATAAAACCCCTTAACTAAGTGCCAGGTGGGTAATTAACTACGAACAATCATGCTTAAGCTACATAATCTTTACTTAGGATAATCTCCTTCAGTTACTTCCTTGTAGCTTAATAGAACAATAGAGTAACCTTGGAATGGAGATAAGAAACGCCCTAACCTTTGGAATAAAATTGATAGGATTAAAATCAACAGAACTAGATTAACAAACACCCTAACCTTTGGAATAGAATGAATAGGATTAAAATCAACTGGTATAAATACAGATGTAACAAGACAATAAATACAGAACCTGGCTGGAGACTCTGACTACAGAACCTGGCTATGATGATCACCTGAACGCTGTCTCCATGTCATCCCTTCTTCGCCGACTCCGTCCACACCTTTGGGAACCCCTGGACCTGCTGGGGCTGGACCCCAACATATTAGGAAGTTGAATATTATTTAGAATATATATGAGAAATTTCAATAATACATGTGTGTGTGTGAGGAACTTGAATCTACAGATCTGGTAACTGACATTGTGTGCAATAATTGAGACAAAACCATCTAAGATGTGTTCAAGACAATGATAGCACAATATTCTTAAATAAGAAACCTGGAGAACTAGGCTGGGATGGGGTTTCATGATGAACTGGACTTTGGATTTATCTGTATGTGTGTGAAGGGTTATTTCAATGTAATTGTTGGAACAGAATCTATATTTCAGATCATTGAGGAGTTATTGACATTAGTGGATGCTAAAGAAGAGATAGCAATTACAGAATACTATTTCAAAAATAGAACTTCTACCTATAGAACGAAAGCTATCAGTATAATATGAGTCAAATGTGAAAATTCCTGGTTGGTGAAAATTCTGGCTTAGCCTTAGATGGGAACACTCCCCACCCCCTACCCAATTATAGGAAAGAAGGAGAAAGAAACAAGTGTCCTTGGAAGTGGGTTTGCAGGACAAAGAACAAAATTCAGGGACTGCTTTTTGATGACTAACATTTTCGCCTCAAAGAATTGACTGAAGAGAGTGAGAGAACAGATAATGGGGTGGAATTTGTAACACAGCCTGAGGGCAGCATAGACTGAAAACACAGAAGGTTTTCTGGTGGCACTGATGGCCAGAGATGTTGAAGATCATGAATTTACTTGGTGATAACAAGGACGATTCAGAGGTTTCCTCCCAGAGGTCTCAACAGACCAGGAAGAGTAAAGAAGTTGAAAGTTTGGTTTAGATGAGTAAGTGCCATAAGAGAACAAGCCAGTGAGTGTCAAGTGTGGTGGGAAAGATGAATCATGGGGTTTGGAACTGAGGAGGAAAGAAAGAGGATCAATATTGGAGCACAACAAAATGATGCAGAAATTGACAGTCTCAGTAAGGTTGAAAAATAGATGTATCAAGGAAATGAGGGCAATAGACAGGAAATCAGGATCAGAAATGAACTGTTAGAGTTCAGCATTTCAGGGGTGCAGGAGATCATACTATTGCTCACCTTTTTTTTTTTTTAGTTAATGTGTGGTAGTAGTTCCCCCTCCTCAAAGAGACCCATTTCCTAATCACCAGAGCCTTTGAATATTACCTTTCATAGCCAAAAGGACTTTAGGTGTGATGAAGTTAAGGATTTTGAGATGTGGGGTTTACACTAGATCATCCAGTGCATCCAATGTAATTACACATGTCCTTCTAAGAAGGAGGCAGGAAGGTCACAATGAGAGAAAAAAATATGACAATGGTATCAGAGATTGAAATGGTATAAGGAAGGGGCCACAGCCAAAGAATCTGTGGACACTAGAAACTCAAAAAAGACACAGAAATGGATTCTCACCTGCACCCTCAAAAGTAATTCCACCCTATTGACACCTTGATTTTAAGACTTTTAACCTCCTAGAGCTATTAGGTAATAAATATGAGTTTTAAGCCACTAAGTTTGTTGTAATTCAGAAAACTGACACATACGTTATCATTAAGCATTTTTACATATTTATGTGAGCTATTCTTGTATTATGCTAAAAAAATAGAGTAATAACCACAGGGTAATATCTAAAACTCATATTTGTGACTTTCTAATAATTGAGTGGCCAACACTGTTGTCTCTCATTAAGCCAAACCAATTATCCAGTGCTGACAAGCTGATCCAAGTTAATCAAACTCATCTTATCTCATCTGATTTATTGAAATGGAAGTGCTGAGGATCATTGATGAAGTCCCATGGAAATATTCAAAACATTTGGGTGATTTCATGCCTACTCATCAACTAAGCAACAAAATGTTTGAGGCAGATGACCCTAATTTCAAGCACAATTCAAGGGATTTTGGAGTAATGACAAATGCCTTTGCTTGTTATAGAGAGACTTGCCAGAAAGAGAGATGCCCAAGCTTTATTAAAAATATGTTTTTAAAACCTCAGTCAAAACAATCCATGCAGTAAAAGTCTCTCAAGGGAATTTTGCAAGCGTATAAAATCAAACGCAACATAAAAGCTTTTTAAAATGCTATGTCTGGTTTTGCATATACACACAAGCATATTCATAAGTTCAATTAGAATAGTCTCAACATAGATGTGTGCAAGCATGAAACCCATTCACTTTTAAGGAGCACTAAATGTTCTGGGCTCTACACCCTACATCCTGTGCAGTCCAGACATATTATTTCTTCATCCCATTCAGGCTTAATATTTATCCCTGTGCTTTTTGAAATCCAAACTGTCAAAACTCCCTTCCCTCTCTTCCTTGTTCCAGGGGGAGAAGAGAATGACCTATGCTCACATAGCAAATGGCATCAGAGCTGGCGAGTCCTTTCTCTGCCTCTTAGTCCAACACAGAGGGGCTGGGATCAAGCGTTGGCCCTGGGTTTTGAGTGGGGATGAAATTGTCAGCTCTTTAGGGAGCTCCTCAAGGTCCCACCCTTGCACAGTTCCCCTGTCATCTTCTCCCCTATTACCAAGGCAATAAGCAATCCATCCAAAAGTCTCTGCTTCCGGCAAGCCCCAGCTACCTTCCATGGCATGCACCCATGAAGCCTTTCCAAGCCAAGAGTGGAAACACAGGCTGCCTTGGGGCACTCTCTCTTACAGCTCCATCAGCAGCAACACCAAATGCTCTCTCAGCTCAGTGGCACACAGCCCCACCCCCACAGTTCATCCTGGGGAGTGGAGGAAACTTGGGAAACACAGATTTCAACAGAAGAGTTTGGAACAGATAGAAACTTCCCTGCTGCCTGCCTCCCAGGTTCTCCATCAAGGGAAGGAGAGGGAAAAGGCATTAATACTTCATGAACCTTCCTTCAAAGGTCTAATATCCTTGCGCCCACCCCCCACCACCACCACCACCACTGTGTCCTTTATCCTATAAAGCAGTGGTTCTCAACCTTCTTAATGCCGCGACCCTTTAATACAGTTCCTCATGTTGTGGTGACCTCCAACCATAAAATTATTTTCGTTGCTACTTCGTAACTGTAATTTTGCTACTGTTATGAATCGTAATGTAAATATCTGATATGCAGGATGTATTTTCATTGTTACAAATTGAACATAATTAAAGCATAGTGATTAATCACAAAAACAATATGTAATTATATATGTGTTTTCCGATGGTCTTAGGCGACCCCTGTGAAAGGGTCGTTTGACCCCCAAAGGGGTCGAGACCCACAGGTTGAGAACTGCTGCTATAAAGGATTGGGGCAGAAGACACTGGTTCTGCTGAATGCCTTTTGTTAATAAATATAGTATGAGACTGGCATCAAGAAGGCATTTCACTGCTGGCTAGTGTGGCTCAGCCTTTGAGCTTTGACCCAGGAACCAAGAAGTCAATGTTGGATTCCAGGTCAGGGCACATGCCCAGATTGCAGGCTAGATTCCCTGGTGGCGGACATGCAGGAGGCAGCCAATCGATGATGCTTCTCTCATTGATGTTTCTATCTCTCTATTCCTCTCCCTTCCTCTTTCTCTAAAAATCAATAAAAACATATTTTTAAAAGAAATCTTTAAAAAAACAAAGAAAAAAGAAGAAGGCATTTCACTGAAAAGGTAGGACACTTGACATTTTATACTGAACCATGAACTCTAGTTGGCAATTCCAGGGAAGCAAAAATATCCCTCATCACCACTTTACCACTGTGTATATATTCATTTTGTATTATGGTCATCATTAATTTTAGAATTTTTATATTAGAAGATGATTTTCCCAAAACATTGTTATAAATTGTCTTGGAGGCAGTTTTAAAGTGAGTTTTCTTTTTAAGTTGGCTTAATTTGGGAGTATAATCTTTATACTAACTAAATAGTAATTTTGGAGGTCACTATATTGATTTCAAGAGTTCAGTGGTAAGTCTGGGATAAAGGTTTCTGAGAACAAAGGGAAGGAGTGATGAAGGGAGGAAGTCCAAGAATAAATAGAGTTTGCATTTGTGAGACAGCCTCGCGATCAGCAGCATTTATTCTGCACTCCAGTAGAATATTGAGGCAAAGTTGAAAGAAGGCACATTGTGTCTGGGGAATTTCCTCTTCCTGCCATAAAGAAATTAAGAGGTCTGGGAGTACACCCTCGTCCAACTGTACACAACTAGAAAAGATTGATAAAATATAATAAAACACTACATTTCAGACATTGGTCAACAGAGCTTCTCAGGACTATGATCCCTGAGGAAAGGGAAATAAACTACATGTGCCCTCTGATCACTCTGGCTTTGTGCCTCAAGACATTTCCACATCCCAGCATGGAGTGGGAAACCCCAAACTAAGCCATTGCTCTCAAGGAGTATAGGAGACCATAGTTCAGAAGATTAAGGTGACTAGGATTGTAAGCAGAGTGCTAGACATGAGGGTGTTATGAAAAGGAGCTCCAGAAATGTGCACGAAATCACATCCAGTCTTGGCTGAATATCACTGTGCACTTAAATAGGGTGAAACTCTACAATTTTGGGGAAAGTGCACTTACCAAGGGTCTATAAACTGAAGGAGTTCAAGAGCTCACTTAAGAACAGGAGTCAGCCTGGCCAGTGTGGCTCAGTGGTTTGAGGGTCAACCTATGAACAGGAGGTCACAGTTCAATTCCCGGTCAGAAGTGCACTTACCAAGGATCTATAAACTGAAGGAGTTCAAGATCTCACTTAAGACCAGGAGTCAGCCTGGCCAGTGTGGCTCAGTGGTTGAGGGTCAACCAATGAACAGGAGGTCACAGTTCAATTCCCGGTCAGAGCACATGCCTGGGTTGCAGCCTCAAACCCCAATGTGGGGTGTGAAGGAGGCAGCTAATCAATGGTTCTCTCATCACTGATGTTTCTATTTCTCTCTCCCTCCCCTTTCCTCTCTGAAATCAATGAAAATATATTAAAAAACAAGGAAAAAGATGACCAGGAGTCATTACTGTTCCCACTAGCCAGAGAGAAGAGGCCTCATTGGATACGCTGGATATTGAGAAAGGTCGGGTATTTGTCAGAGTTCTTAGGTAAAGATTACTCTAGTCACACTCTTAAAAAGCTTTGGAAGAAGACTCAAAATTATTTAACTGATCCTCAGTAACTTAACTGCCTGCCAGAATAAAGCACAACACTCTTTAAGGAAAATCCTTCAAAAATAAAAATTCAGTACTCAAGACAAATTTTGTCATGCTTGGCATACAATCAAAATTTCAAGACATGCCAAAAGTCAAGACAGCTTGACCCAAAATCAGGGTAAAAGTCAGTCAACAGAAATAGACCCAGATTGATAGAGAGATTAAATTAGCAGACAAGGGCATTAAAACAACTAATATATATATATATATATATATATATATATATATATACACTCTATATGTC
>NW_005354291.1:17988641-17992050 GCF_000412655.1 Myotis brandtii
TCAGGAAGGCAGACAGAAAAATTAATATGTTTGGGAGACAAATAAAAGATATAAAAATGCAAATAAAAGTTTGTAATGGAATTAACAGATTAGAGACTTCAGAAGACTAAAAGATCAGTGGATGTGAAGACATTACAATAGAAACTAGTCAAACTGAAGCACAGAGAATAGAAAGACTGAAGAAATAAATGCAGCCTCCCTGACCTGTGAAGCAATATATATGTAATTGAAGTCCATAAAAAGTAGAGAGAGGTGAGGAGAAAAAAATAATATTTGAACAAATAATGGCAGAAAATGTTCCAAATTTGTTGAAACCTATAAATCCACAAAACTCAGCTTAACAAATCTCATGCAAGATAAAACCAAAGGGAATCACACCAAGAGAAATAGTAATAATGTTACTGAAAACAAGTGATAAAGGGACAATCTTAAAAGTATGCATAGTAAAAGTCACAATTTATATACAGAGGAATAAAGACAATAGATTTCTTCTCAGAAATTATGCAAGCCCAAAGACGATGGAATGACATCTTTATAGTGCTCAAAGGACATAACTGTCAACCTAGAGTTACATACCTAGATAAATATATTTCAACAATTAAGGCAAAATATTCTTTTTCAGACTAATGAAAGCTGATAAAATCTCATCAGCATACCTACACTGCAAGCAGAAGGCTACTGATACCAGATGGGAGCGTGGATTTCCACACAGAATGAAGAACATTAAAAATGGCAAATTTGTAGGTAATATCAAAGTTTTTCTCATAGTATAATTTTCTTAAAAGATAATGAATGCTTAAGGCAAAAATAAAACAATTGATAAATAAGACATGCAAGAGTAAAAAATAGAAAAACTTTATAGTACAAAGAAGTGGGGGAGAAAATTTTGTGTCTTCCATAATTCATAATAATACTTTTGAAGGTAAACTGTCAGAAATTAAAGAAGCAATATTTAAACCCAAGGCAACTAATAAAAAGGGAGATCTGGTTAATAAATGGATAGTGAAGATAAAATAGAATACTAAAAGGACTCAATTATTAAAGTGTTCTGTATCTTGGTTGTGGTGGTGATTCCATATATGTATACAACTGTCAAAACTCATCAAGTTGTGCACTTTGAGAGAATACAGTTTATTGTATATGAATTATTTCTCAATTAAGTTAACAAAAATAATAAAATAGAAAGCAAGGAAAAAAGAAACATAAAACTCATAAGATTTTAGATTTAAATCTAACCATTCATTAATTACATTAGATGTAAATAATCTAAATACTTCAATAGATGCAGGAATATTCTGATTAAATAAAAAAGCAGGACCAAACCATATTCTGCCTACAAGAAATTTATTTTGAAAATAAAAACACAAGTTAAAAGTAAAAGAATTACCCAGCCAGTATGACTCAGTGATTGAGTTTCTACCTACAAACCAGGAGGTCATGGTTTGATTCCCAGTCAGGGCACATGCCCGGTTGCCAGCTCAATCCCTGGTGGGGTCTGTGCAAGAGGTAGCCGATTGATGATTCTCACTCATCATTGATGTTTTTATCTCTCTCTCTAAAATCAAGAAAAACATATTTTTTTAAATTAAAAGAAATAACAATATATACCATATACCAATAGTCATAAGAATCTGGACTAGCTATATTAATAGCAAAGAAAATAAACTGTGTAACAAAGAATATTGCTAGGAATTAAAAAGAGCATATTGTAATTCATCAAAAAGACATCATCTTAAATGTGTGTGCAACTAACAATAGAGTTTTAAAATACATAAGAAAAAAACTAATAGTTCTGAAAGAGAAATAGACAAATCTATAATTGTAATTGGATATTTCAATGCTCTTCTCAGTAATTGATAGCATAATTATACAAGATAGCAAGGATATAGAAAACTCAACACTACCAACCAACTTAACCTAATTGACATTTATAGACCACTCCACCCGACTGCAGAATACACATTCAAGTGCATGTGGAAATATATAAAGGTAAACTACCTACTGGGTCATAAAACAAGTCTCAAATATTTAAAAAGATTGAAGCCATACTAAGTATATTCTCCAGCTATAATGAAATTAAAATGAACTAAGTTAAATTGAAAATTCAACATATCAAAATTTGTGTGCTGCAACTAAAATAGTACTTAGATGGAAATATAGTTATACATACTTACTTAGAAAAGAAGGTCTGAAATGAATGATGTAATCTTCTACCTTAAAAAAAGTTTAAAAAAAAAAATCAAAATGAACCTGAAGTAAAGATGGAAGAAAATAATGAGGATAAGAACAGAAATGAATGAAATAGAAAATGACAACTTTTACTGTGTCTCATCAGAAGCCAGTGTTCATGGGTGGCAGATGGGTGTTGCGGCATCATGAGTAATGATCTAACCATAATTGAATGGAGAACTGCAGAGGGAAGATTTATGTTGTTTCAATGCAAACAGGTCCAAGCTTTGTAAGAACAACACTGCTACATTTTCTCTAGATGGGAAATAGGAAATAAGTCAGAAGCAAGCAATTAATGATAAAGAATTGGAAAAAAAAATAGTTTCTGGACCTAAATATGAAGGAAGGAATAGATACTACAAAGAAATATAATTGATCAGACAATAAACAAATACATAATTACCTCTTTTCTGCTTGTTTTTCTAAATCTTCACTATATTTCACAAAGGCCCATAGATTTTATCAGACATTCTTAATCAAAAAATTTTATATGAACAAAGGCCTGGCAAAAAGTATCTGCCTGGAACCCCACAACCCCTAAGGGCACTCCTGGCAATATCAAAACCAAACACATCACACAGAAAAAAACCTCTACAAACCAGTATCCCTCAAGGTTGTAAACACACACACAAAATCTTAACAAAACATTAGCAAGTTGACCCAGCAATATATAGGAATGATAATAAACCACAAACAAGTGGAGTTTATCCCAGTAATACAAGGTTGTTTAACATTATAAAAATCAGTCAATTCACCCTATTAGCTGAATAGAAGAGAAAATCCTATACTAATAAAAGACAAACATGCAAATTGACTGTACTTTTGCTATGCCTTAAGCCATGCCCACCAGCCAATCAGAGCTACTATATGCAAATTAACCCAACCAAGATGGCGGCTGGCAGCCACGGAGCTGGAGTGAGCAGGAGGCTTGCTTGCTCCAGTGATGGAGGAAGCCAAGGTTCCCCGCCTGCCGTGGCCCGGCTCTGAGCTCCACTGAAAGCAACAAAGTTTCAATTATAGAAGGTAAACAAACCCCAGATACCTGCTTTCAGCCAGCCGTGGCCACAGAGCTGGAGCAAGCAGGAGTGGGTTGCCCCTGGCGATGGAGGAAGCCAAGCTTTCTGCAGGCCTCCACTAAAGGCAACAAAGTTTCAATTATAGAAGGTAAATAAACCCCAGA
>NW_005354291.1:17992118-17994204 GCF_000412655.1 Myotis brandtii
CTGGCCAAACCTCCATGGGGTGAGGGTCCCCACTGAGATGGACATCCTCCGAGGGGTCCCACACTGCAAGAGGGCATAGGCCAGGCTGAGGGACCTCCCGAGTGCACAAATTTTTGTGCACCGGGCCTCTAGTTGTATGATAATCTCAATAGAATCAGGAAAAGCATTTGACAAAATTAAAACTCCATTCATGAAAGCATTTTGTGTCTGGAAGAAGGGCCCTGGCCACACAGCCACTGAAGTAGAGGTTTGGTCCTGGGGTTGACAGTTCACACGGGCGTAATTACTATGCATCATCCCAGAACTGATGAGAGAACTGAGGTCTAGGGAACGTCAGTAGCATTCCCACTGCTGGTCAGTGGCCAAACTAAGATGCACATGTTTTCCTGTCTGTGTCTAGACCACATCTCTTTCTCCACACCAGTGTCTCCTACGAAGAATAGTTCATTTCGTGGAGGGAACCATCATTTGATACTGTTAGGAAAAGATAAGAGAAAAATTAAACTATTTCTACTAACAACAGCATCACATTCATTTTGTATATTGAGGTGATCATGAGTGTGTTTTTGAGACATGAATTTCATTCAAAGTAAATCAGCAGCAAATACAGTTTTGTAGGACAGCAGATTAAACGATTTGGGAAGCTTTCTTTAGGAAATAGAATGCACTACAAAATTACACACTCAAAATTAGGTACAATCATGAACACTTATTCACAAAAAATCACTAATTTTACAAAGCTGGCAAATATCAAAAACAGAAAAGTAACAAATATTCTTGCTCATTACTTGCCTACAATACCTCTATGCTACTTTTTCCTTGCCTTTTTGGGGTTCGTACTGTTTGTTTTCATGATGTTTTCAATGGAGAGACTAGACAGATACTTTTTTTTCTCTAGCACAGTCAAATGAGGTTATTATTATTCATAGTCAGGATTAATAAAACATGCAACTTTACACACAGATTTACTAACTGTATTATTTGGGCCCTCTGAACACAGATATCCTTATAAATTATATTTCTACAATTCCCATGAAAAAGGAAAACAAATAATCTTACCTAATAATAGACAAACATGTAAATTGACCACCCCTCCACTATGCTCACCAGCCAATCGGGAGAGTATGCAAATTAACCCAACAAAGATGGTGGTTAATTTGCATACATAAGCGCGAAGCGCAGAGCGAAGACTGAAGGCTCCTCCGGCCAGAGCGAAGACAGAGGGCTCCAGCCGGAGCAGTGAAGACAGAAGGCTCCGGCTAGAGCGAAGGCCTGGTTCCCCGGTGCCGGAGGAAAACCGGTGCTGGCAGCCAGGAGAAGGGAAGGCCTATTGCACGAATCTCTTCGTGCAACAGGCCTCTAGTGTGTTTATATTTGCCTACACTGCATTACAGATTACATTCTTGCACAAGAAGATTCCAGAAGAAAAGCAAGGCATCAGAGACCTCTACCTAACACTCATCCCATCAAGAGCTTGGCTCAACCTGGGGAGTAGGCTGCAAGGGCCCCTGTTCTGGAATCTAACTCTCTAAGCTTCTCTGTATGATGCCTGAAATTAAAAAATAGCTCTCTCCCTTTCTCCAGCTTAGAGGCTTTTCATCTGCTTGTGACAAGGACCAGGGATGCCCAACAGCATCTTCTTCCAAACCTCACCTGTCTCATGTTTGGGCTGAGGATTTTTGCACATAGAGGACAAGAATTTGACATTTTTGTTCTCAGGTTCCTATGTGTTTCCATCCTCATAATTGGGGCTGGCGCAAAGAGAACAAGGGAAGAAATTCAATCAATAGGCACAGGAAACACCTGGTTGTCATTGGTGCAGTGTCACCACCCAATGGGACCGAATCCTAGGCAGGCTCCTTTTCAGGCAGATCACTCTTGACAGATTCCTTTTAAAGTTCTGGAGTTATTTAATTTGTGCCAGGAGCATTCCCTAAGTTAACCTCATGCTACACAATCTAATTTTTAGAAAGAGTTATTTGGGGCACAAAGTGCTCCATTATTTGAGCATCAATTAAGACTACAACCAAGAGAAAAGACAGTTTCCCTGCAGGAGGCCTGAGCAGAAAGCCCTCTACAATTTCAC
>NW_005354291.1:17994245-18034263 GCF_000412655.1 Myotis brandtii
TTCAAAACAGAAAGCCTCCACTTTCTTAAAAGTAATTGTTTTTTTACCTGCAATTTACTCATTCAAGCAGTAAAGGGGAAACTTTCAATGTGGTACTCCAGGTAAAACACATCTCTTCTTGCATTCTCAACCAGGCATAGGACAAACTGTTTCACCTCCTGTGTGGTGTCTCACTCTTTACGTAGACATGAAATTCTAATGGCTTCAAAATCACCTGGGGTATGTCCATATTCTTTTGTAAGCATCAAATATTACATTAAAAAGACAATATAGGAAAAATAATTGCGGGGTGGGGGAGGTGGCTCTGGCATGGACCCGGAATTAAAAGTGGCTGTGTACAAATTTTTCTCTCTTTTCTGGTGTGACCCCTCCTCTCTACAGGGACCCCTCTCCTCCCTCTCACAGATTTCTGGCCATTTTCTATCAAGACAGTTTCTCAACTCATTATTTTTGCCCATTTACCAGCCTTCAGCCCCTTCTCTTTATTCCTGACCACATCGCCCCCTTCCCCAGCAATTTTCATTCTTTCTCCTCCTTTGAGACAGCGGGTTTCATAACCTAAACTGGGAGTGGTGAGAATTCCCCACCGCTGTGAGACTTGATCCCTTTTATCAAGAGAAATGACAGGCGAGGGGGCCTGAGACAAGGGTGTGAGCGTGGGGACAGCGTGGAGCTGGGATGCTGCCAGGCCCCCTGCTAACCCGAACAGTGCTCTTTTGTGTCCCCCACCATAGGGGAATAGAAATGGAATGTATTGGTCCCAGGACACTGAAGTATTTCCATCAAATGGTTTGAGGATTGTTAGGTGATTAGCATATTGATTGTTGCCACAGACCCCCAAACTCTGGTTCTCCCCAAGATCCTTCAGCATTCCCTCATTTCTGTCACTATCCCAGCCATGGCCCCTTCAGTTAGTGAAAAGGGAGTATCATAATAGGGAGCAGAGAGAGAAGAAAAGGCAGAAATGGACAGAATAACAGCATTCACTGCCTTTTGTGACAAATTCCCCAGTTTACCTTCCTAAAGCTGAAAGAAAACTATTCCGTCTGAGACAAATAGGAAATGAATGGTGCGCTCCATAGCATATGCTTGGGATCTCACGCTGCGGGTTCAGCCAGGCAAAGCTCGGATTCCCAGCTCTGCCATTCACTAGTCGAGGGCCCTCCTTATTCAGCCCCCTAAGCCTCGATGTTCTCATCTGTAAAGTGGAGATAATGATGCCCCCTTCCTTACTGAGCTGTTGTAGACATGTAATGAGACAGCTAGAGAGTGTTTGACCTAGCCTAGAATAAGAACTCAAGAGATGAAGGCCACTTCTACTTTTCAAAGCACTGTGGTAGGAACTAAAGGGCACATTAGTAGTGGAAGGTACTTGCTGCTGTTCAGGAGCTCACAATGTAATAAAATAAAAAAAACACATGACATATAAATAACAATATAACTCAGGAAGAGGTCAGTTTATAGACAGTAGCCTCTGTAGGCGTTCTAAGACGAGAAATTTGTGCACACTGAGGAGCAGGGTCAAGATGCTATAAAGAGTGTAGAACTTTTGTTTAACTTTAAGAAATCAGTAATGTTTAAAGTATAGTAATTCCTATACTGTCTTCATCATCCTTGAAGTTCAGAGACCGTGGAAAATTACATGTGATTTTGGAGGACGAAATCTGAAATTGGCCAGTCTTAACCTCTTGCCCTAATGGCTAAGGGAATGCTATCAAAAAGGGGAAATTGAAAACCTATCAAAAAGGGGAAATTGGAGGAGGTTCTCAAGACTCCTAATACTTTGTATGTGTCTCTCTCCTGGTTTGTGCAATCTTTTGCTCGTCCCCAATATCCCTAAATTCCATTTTGATGTGCCTTGGAATGCATTGTTTCTGTTTATGGTGCTGGGCAGCATTCCCGCTCAAATCCCTTTTAATTAAGAGACTAATGTCTTTCAGGCCTAGAAAATATCCTGAATTATTTATCGGTAATTTCTTCCCTTCATTTTGCTCTGTTCTTTGTTCTGGAAATTCTTTTTCAGATACTAGACAGCCTAGACTGGTCCTCTAATTCTACAATCATTCCTCTTAGTTTTGTCTCTTTGCCTTTTTGCTCTATTTTCTTGGGAATTTTTTTATTTTATATTCCAATCCTTCAATTGAGCTTTTCAACTGCTAACATGTTTTTAATTTCAAAGTGTTCTATCTCTGTTTTCTGAATGTCCCTATTTTATAGCATCCTGTCTTGTCATTGTAGCCTCACATTGTGAAGAGCAGAGAGAGGAAGATCTCTTGTCCCTTCTTATAAGAGCAATAATCCCATTCATAAGGACTCCACCCCAAAGATGATGATAGATAGATAGATAGATAGATAGATACTTACACACATACACATACAGAGACAGAGAGAGAAAATAAATCACATAATTTTCTGACCTGATTTACACACATACACATACAGAGACGGAGAGAGAGAGAAAATAAATCACATAATTTTCTGACCTGATGCCTGAAATTAGAAAAGTGAAATATCTTGGTGAAAATGAGACACTAAATCTGTATTGAATTATTTGTCTCCAATTGAGAGGATTCAAATATATAATTTATTATAATTGTCAGAAACTTGTGTTGAAAGCCTTTTAAAGAGCATTTATTTAAAATATGATTATTTAAAATATGATTATTTTAAATAAACTTATATTCTAAAAACTAGATATTGCAAAATGCCATCAATGAGGCTGATGTAAAATATACAAATCAAACTTTCTACTCTATAACAGAGACCAGACCTTCTTTATCAGTTCCAAATAAAATGTTGATAAAAATAGCTATATGTTAACCCACAAAGAAAATCTCAGTAAATGCCTAAAAAAAAATAGGTTGGAAGAATCCAAAGATCAGATCATTTTTAAATTTAAAGTGTAACCATAAGTATGCCAAGTAGACATGCAAGCAGAGAGCTTTCTAGGCAGAGGGGTGAGTAAAGCGATGGTGGTAGTGAACAGGTACATGGAGAGTGAAGGGCCAGGACTGGGCTGGAGATGGGATGAATTGGTATTTTCCATAGCTTCTATTAGCAGGCATTTGCGTTGCATCTTGTGGGGGAGTTTGAGCAGATTTGCATTTTATTTTTTATTATTATTTTTTTTTAATCCTCACCCGAGGATATATTGCCATTGATTTTTAGAGAGAGTAGAAGAGAGAGGGAAAGACAGAGAGAAATATCGATGTGAGAGAAACACATCGATTGGTACACGCCCTGTCTTTCACTCTCCACATGCCTGTTCTCCAGCACCATTGCTTTACTCACCCCTCTGCCCCAGACTAGGGCCCGGGCTGAGGAGGAGCCTGCAACCAAGGTATGTGCCCTTGACCAGAATCGAAACCAGGATCCTTCGGCCCACAGGCCAAGGCTCTATCCACTGATCCAAACTGGTTAGGGGGAGCAGATTTGCATTTTACAAAGATTGGTCTAGGTCAGTGGTCGGCAAACTCATTAGTCAACCAAGCCAAATATCAATGATACAACGATTGAAATTTCTTTTGAGAGCCAAATTTTTTAAACTTAAACTATATAGGTAGGTACATTGTTCTTAACTTAATTAGGGTACTCCTAAGCTGGCCTTTGCTAAAAACGTCCTCAATTTGAGGGGTCGACCTCAGCGAACGTACCTCAATCAGATTGAGGATGTTTTTAGCAAAGGCCAGCTTAGGAGTACCCTAATTAAGTTAATAACAAGTGCGTACCTCACGTGGTATTTTGTGGAAGAGCCACACTCAAGGGGCCAAAGAGTCACATGTGGCTCGCGAGCCGCTGTTTGCCGACCACTGGTCTAGGTGGAGGCCCAAAACAGGAGACCTCTGCTTTGATAAGGGCATGGGGTAAAGTAGGGCATGGAAAGAATGAGGGGCGAACGGTAGAATGATTTACAACAATGCTGTCCAACAGAACTCTCTGCAGTGGTGACAGTGTCCTGTGTCTACACCAGTGGTCAGCAAACTCATTAGTCAACAGAGCCAAATATCAGCAGTACAATGATTGAAATTTCTTTTGAGAGCCAAATTTTTTAAACTTAAACTATATAGGTAGGTACATTGTTCTTAACTTAATTAGGGTACTCCTAAGCTGGCCTTTGCTAAAAACGTCCTCAATTTGAGGGGTCGACCTCAGCGAACGTACCCCCACTTCTTCTAACGCCACTTCTTCAAAATATACTCGCCCAGGCCGAAAACCTACTTCTGCGCATGGGCCACGAAGTTTCAATCGCAGTGTATGTGCGTACCTGCACGTGGTATTTTGTGGAAGAGCCACACTCAAGGGGCCAAAGAGCCGCATGTGGCTCGCGAGCTGCGGTTTGCCGACCACTGTCCTAGGAGGTTCTGCCCTGCAGTCACGGTGTGTCCTGAATCCAGGTAAGCAGCAGTAGGCTAAGCCTCGCGAGAGGAGGAGGCAGAGGGCCAGGTAAGGCTGAGAGGTGGTCCCGGCCAGATGACATAGGGTGGGCGCCTCTGGACTCTTTCTCAGAAGTTGATGGGTAAATCTTGGTGCTTTTGTTCCGGCCCTCCGGTCCAGTTTAAGAACCCATTGTGGCCCTCGAGTCAAAAAGTTTGCCCACCCCTGGTCTAGTGCAACTAAAACAATTGCATTTCCAGTTTTTTTTTTTCATTTTAATTAACAAATAGCTTCCAGAATTTATCAGACAGTGGAGCTTTACAAGGTAGAACTGTGTGTGTGTGTGTGTGTGTGTGTGTGTGTGTGTGTGTGTGTACACAGGTGTGTGTGCATTTTAAAAATTTTTAAATATAGTGTTTGAAGTATAATTGGCAAAAAACAAATTGCACATGTTTAAAGTGCACGTTCTGATGTTTTGACATATACATATGCCATGAAACCATAATCACGATCAAGAGGGTGAGACCATGCGTCACTCTGCAAGTTTTATATAAAATTAATGCACCTGCGTAAGCGACACCGGATAAACATTAAAGGACACTAAATTTCACCAGCTGCTTCTTTGTCTGCTTTAAGGATAAAAATGCTGGGGGGAGGAAGAGGGCAGGGCGTGGGGGGAGGGCAGGGGGACTTCACACCTTTCTTGGTTTGGTTTCTTTGATGTGTTTTATTTTCTTATCTTCACATTATATAACTAACTTTACAGCCAAGGCAAAAGTTCTGGAATGAGATGGAAGTAAGAAATAGATTCACACAGAGAAAATGGTCTGGAGCACAGAAAAGCGTGAGATGGTTTCTGCACCAGGGTTCTTGCTGTGCCTCCAGGAGGAACTGTCACTATTTCTAGAATACTTTTTGCATGAAATTTGGGCTGCTTTCAATAAATTACCATTAGGCCTACACTTGGAGAATTCTGTTGCCCTCAGAGATTTAAAATTTTCTGAATATACGTGTGTGTGTGTGTGTGTGTGTGTGTGTGTGTGTGTGTGTTTCATTTGATAGGCTTTACCACTTAAACACTTGCATAGCATTGGATTTCTGAAGGAACGTATACATGCTATTATGGGGGAGTTAGCTATTTTCAACATTTCCCAGGAAAAGAACGAGAACAATGTGAAAGAAATCCACTAAGGGAGCATTTTGCTTTTTTAAGTGAGGATTTCTTTTTTAATTTTAAACTATGTCTATCTTAGGACATGCTCCTCTTTTTGTCTTGACGGAGGCTCCCAGAGCGCCCAGGGCTCCAGTCTACGTGGCAGCTGCCACGGGACCTGCTTGCTCCTGGGCAAGCTCCACTCTCTTGAAATATTTGGAAAGCAAATTTTTCTAAGTCTTTGAAAAATTAGTCATGCCGACTTATGAAATCTCCTTAGAGGCTGATATGGGCCTCTTCCTTTAATGGTAATGATGAGAGAATTTATTTTATTAAAAAATGGATCTGTGCTAAATCCAGGCACTCTGCTTAACATTGGCCTTCTATTTTTCTTCACCTCATTAACTCCCTCCAGCCCCGGATAGAGCAATAATGCATCATGCATGCATGCATCCATTTATTTCACTCACTAAATATTTATTGAAAGGTTTCTATGTGCCAGGCACTTTTATATGAACTGGAGATACAACAGTGAACAACAACAACAACAACAAATTCTACTTTTAAAAAAAGCACACAATCTAAAAGGGGGATACATATAGCATGTAATTCTAGAACAGAATAAAAGCTACAACACAGATGTACATGTAAGGTTCATTCCTGTCACAAAGATACTTCATCAGTCCCCTCCTTTCTTTGCATAAATGTTCTAGATGAATGTTGAAGAAGAAAAAGAACTGGACATACCAAATTGTAAGACCAGCACATGCAAAGGCACAGAGATATGATATAAGGTGGCATGGACCAGAACTATAAAGAGCTTGGAGAGTCATGAATATGGTGGAGTTGCAGGAGATAAAGGAAGAGACACGGATCATGAAGAGTTTTCCATACTAAGAACTGTACAAAGGAGGGAATAATTACAGAAGGTTCAACAGTGATTTAATTCATTTTAGAAAGGTCATTCTGGTGGCAGTGTGGAGCAGATATTGGAAAAGAATGAAACTGAAGATTAAGATTAAAAAACTAAAGACTCAAAAGAAAAGAGAAAGATGCCAGAGTGGTAAGACTTAATAGAGCACGATGATTGATTGATTGATTGATTGTGGGTCTTGGAAGATAGGAAATTGTGTAGCATTACTCTTGGATTTTGGTTTGTCTGATATATCAGTTAGCATTAGGTTTGGCTGTGAGTAACAAAGACAAAATATAGCAAAGGCTAGATGAAATTGAAGCTTATTATCCCTTGTGTGTGAGTCCAGAAGTCAGCAGTGTAGGATTAGAACAGCTCTGCTCCTTGAAGCCCTCAGAGACTCCTTCCTGCATATAAGTCAGTATCTCTAAGGCGGTGGTCCAAGGTGGCAGCTCAAGGACCTGTCATCACATTCACATTCCAGGCAGCAGAGTAGAGGAAGGAACAAAGAAAATAAAGGCAAAGGAAAGATCCTAGCAATAGTTCAAAGGCTTTCAAAATCTGCCACATGACACACCCTTTTGCATTCCTTGAGCCAAAACCTAGCCACAGAGAGATTGGGCAAGTAGCCTTTATTCTGAGTGGCCTTTAGCCCAGCTAAGAATATGGAATTGTATTACTATGGAAAGAGGGAGAGTAGATATTGGGAAACAACAGCAGCTGTATCCCAGCTGACTCTTGGGTGTTATCATTGTTGGTCACCCCAATGGAAAGCTGAGGTCACGTGAAGAATTAGTTAGTCTCCATTTCTGTGTTTCATGGAGAGTCTGACTCTTCAAAAGAGTCTTCTGTGCTGTCTTTCTGCAAGCAATGAGCAATTCTTCCCTTATCCACACCCTGGAGGAGCCAATGGAATAACCTTTCCACCACCACCCCTTGCCATCACACACACACACACACACACACACACACACACACACACACACACACACTGGATTCCCTGCCAGCTTAAAATATGAATAGGCTGCCCTCAGATGACTATCCCTGCCCAATCTGTGAGCATCTCTTTATAAAGCTAGCTAGCTAATTTCCTGAGCCCAGAACTTCCTTTTGTAAACACAGTTTCAGAATTTGTAAGACAGCAAGATGGAGCTGGGTATGCAGGTACTACCTGGACACCTGGGACAATGCACTAATTTGCTAAGGATGCCTTAACAAAATATCACTGACTGATAAAATAAATTAAATAGAAATTTACTCTTTCACACTTCTGCATGCTGGAAGTCCAAGATCAAGTTTAGCAGGTTTGATTTAGTCTAAGGGGTCTCTGCTTGACTTGCACATGGCCACCTTCTGGGTATGTCCTCACATGGACTTTTCTCTGTGTGCACACATCCTTGGCATTTCTCTCTCCTTCTTCTAAAGACACTAGTCATATTGGATTAGGGCCCCACTTTATGCTCATTTTACCTTAATTACCTCCCTAAAAGCTTATATCCAAATATAGTTACATTGGGGGTTGGGGCTTCAACATATACATCTGGAGGTAGACACAATTCAGTCCATAACAGACAGTCAACATTCATCCTTGTTTGGGGGAAGAGCTGCTCTTCATTCCCACCTTTTGGTTTTGGTGGGGTCTGCTATTACAGTGCCGCCCCACCTCCTGTCCATAGGGGTGGACATGTGACCAAGGTAGTCCTGTCATAGTAATTCATTCCTCTGATTCTAGTGACAGGTCTACACATGAACAAATAAGTCAAGGTTAGCCATTAGAGTTCTCCCCAGGTTTTAATTTTTCTTTTAATCAAGACTTTGCCTTTTAACTTATAGAACTGGAAATATATAAATCTGGAAAAGCCAAATTTTTGCCACATTTATGAAGGAATGGGAGAGAATTAAACGGACCCAGAGGAGGAAGTGGAGAAAAGAGATGAAAGAAGGAGACAGGAGGAACCTGATGGTCACTGGGCCACTGGTTCTAGGCCTGACACCCCTGGTTTACACAGTCTTCCTCTATGAGAGTCACCCCATGTTTGTCCAATAATTTTTCCCTTTTTGGTTAGACTACATTGAGGAGTGATTTCTCTGACTTAACTGAATACAGAGGAGGACTGATATTGCCCCCAAATTCCCACCAATCCCCCAATGTGTGTTCAGTTGGAAATAAATATAATAATCATGTAGGTCTGGGTGGCCATGCACCTAAAACAAATACAAGTGGTTTCATTGTGGACCGGTGCTCCAGACAATGAGCACACAGTACTGTGCTCAGCAAATGTTTGGGGATATGATAGAAAATTCCTCTGAAGACAAAGGTTCAGATGTTTGAGAAGATCAAGTTTGGGATACAGAAGTTTGAGAAGGATTGTAAACATGAAAAAAAATAAGACCAATATAGAGTTCTACTTGAATCAAGAAAACTAAAAGTGAATTGCTTGAAAGTAAGTAAATGAATTACATTACCAGATAGAGTCACTTACTGTGGCTTAGGGATTGCTTTGGGCAAAAACAGACTGTCAAGATGACCAAAAGACACTAACTTGGATACCCAACTGTTTGGCAAGGATAATTGCCACCAAACATAAACAGTTTGTTTCTTTTAACAAAGCATTTATTAAGCAACTATTAGAAACCCAGATAGAAGAATACAAAAATAAAATAAAAAGTGAGGCATGGGTCTGACCTCAAATGCTCAAGTGTTATAAGAGGGATAAGACTTACCACATGAAAAACAAGGGTGTAAAAGAGCATAATGAAGGACTCAGATATGTGGTATTTTACTTCAATATTTCAGTAACATAGAAGCAACTGAAGGCTCTTCCCCTTCACTTATGACTTGAGAGGATTCTATTTCCTATATAGGACCAGCCTAGAAAGAAAAATATAGAACAGGGAGTGTTACCAACACATTTTTGCCCACTGAAAACTCAATATATTTAAACTGGAAACATACAGAATAAAATTAATTTTGGCCCTAGAGGACTTTAAACATATCTGTGTCTCCCCAGGTACACTAACATGATGTTGAGTACAAAGAAAATGTCCAAGGATGCTGGGTTACCTTTTACACACAAAGTATAGACTTGAGGTCATGTGAATTAAAATTACAGTAAACTAAACAACAAGGAGAGTAAATAGAAAAATAGTAAGACTTTGTGCTTTCTAAAAAGATATTAGAGAAGAGAGAGGTTTGCTTTGAATTTCACAAATAGTACTTCCGTAAGCATTTAATTGTTCTTATAATACTTAGAATCTAAATGTGAAAGTAAAATTAGGATAACAAATAATCCATTAATAAGAAACTCAACCACAAGAAAGAAATGTTGAGTAAATGTCTGAATGAACAAAGATCACATTGAGTGATTCTGAGACTATTCTTATTATTCACATGCCTCTTGAGGAAAAAAAGGAATCGTTTAATTGTACAATTGCCAAGATTTCACTGCAATGCAAGTTTCAATTCTCTGTAACTTTATACAATTACAATTTTTAAAAAGATATAGCTTTATCAGAAAAAAAAGCAGTCCTATTACAATCTAGAAATACTTTCCAAGTTAAAACTTACTTTTACAACCATGGAGTAAGAATTTTGAACCGAGCTGAAAAACATCAAAACATGCTCATTATTTTTACACCCAAGCACATTTTGGGTTCCTCATATTTCTTTTCCCGGGCACCCAGATGTGTTCTAAGAAAAACCCTACTGGGATTACATTTCATCTACATGGTTAAAAATTTTTTAAAAGGAGAATTGGCACTCTTCTAATTTGGTGGTGGTTTTCACTCAAATTCCAGATTAAAGAGGTTTAAGTTTCTGCAATCACAGCTCTTTAGAACATGTCAATGAATCTTCATAGGCTTCATTAGAAATTGTACAACTAAAAAGATAAAAATGGCATCATTTTTAATTAATCCTTTTGAAAATCCATCCTCTGGATGTTTTAGACATCCCTCAACTTAATTCTGACACATTTAAGACATCTAAGGAGAAAGTGAATAGATCCCATGAGGACTTTGGATATGCCTTTTATGAATTACTATTTTCATGGGGCTATAGAACTTTATATGGTTAATGATGACCATTGTCTGGTGACCTGCAGAAGAGGTGTCAAGCTCAGACTCATTAAGACTCAAGGGGGTCTTAAAAAGCCATTTAAATCCATTTCTCTGCCTTCAGGCGGAACCACTGGAGAAATATGAGATACTATCAAATTTTTGTACAATTTCAAAAAATAGATTCTGGGATGTAAGAACAATAATAACTCAAAAAATTCTTCAGTGTCTAGCAACCCTCTTGTCAACTCTCATTATCATTCTCAAGATATTTTAAATCCGTGAGCCTGAAAATTAGATGTATGACACAACTAATCTCTGGATGTCAACACATCTACCAATTGTGTGTGACTCCCTAGAAAGTATATGTAACTCACATCTGTATTTTAAGAAAGAAGAGTTCAAAGCCCTCATCATTTCTAAAGAAGTTCTAAGCTAGAATGACTTCCACTTTCTTCAGAATAAAATATTGATTTCAAGACGGTGAAACCACCTGTTCAATTTCTATTTACCAGAACTTGTCAAATTTTGAGATTTTATTCTTCTTTTTGGAATTTGTTTTTACATTGGAAACATGAATGTGAACATATGTCTTAAGGACTGAAAATACACCCTTTAAATGCTAAGTATGTCTATACGTACTTAGCACCTGCTTAAATAAAGGAAGAACTGCTCCAAACAGAGTGTTACTTATGTTACTTATTTTTTGTTGATCATAGGATCCTGGAGAAGAAGATGGGGTCTGTGGGGAGGGGGTACAACTCCCTGAGAGTACGACGAGAAACTAGCTAAAACTACAATAATTACAGATCAAGATCATCCCAGGCCAGTGACTATATTCATTGTTTTTCTTTGATCAGATCTCAATTCCTATTAGAAATTACATTACACTGCAAAGTCTGTGCCTCTATCAATCCCAATTAGCAACGAAAGCCCTGGGTGGCACCATGTTCTTAACCAGATGTTCCTTGAAAAGCAAATTGAGGATACAGAACATCAGATGGCTACAAACTTACAAGTCAGGATATGAAAAGTGGATGTGTGGATATTCCAAAGCAAATGTTTATGGTGAGAAAAATTGCCCAGGCATGACTATGGAAAGAATAGCGGAAGGGAAAAGGTAGGAGAATTTGGAAACATTATAAGAAGAGATAAAGAGAAAAATAAAAAGGAAAGCAAAGGGAAAAGATAAGAGTATCAACTCATTAAAGTAAGATTGTGACTTTCATGGAAACTGAATATATTTGTACACACTCATGTGTTTGTATATTAATGCAGCAGAGGGATAGGAAAAGAGCTTGGGATCTGAAATATGGGTTCAAGAGACCTGTATTAAAGAGACATGTATTTTGTATCCAGATGTAGCCTCCACTGGTGACATGAACATAGACACATGCATTAGTTAGCTAGGGCTGCCAAATAAACCACAGCAGACTGGGCAGCTTAACCAACAGAAATTTATTTCTCCCAGTTCTGGAGGCCAGAAGTTTGAGATCAAGGTGTCAGCAGGGTTGGTTTCTCTTGAAGCCTTATAGATGAACATTCTTCTCCCTGTGCTTTACATGGTCTTCCCTCTGGAACTGTGTCTTCATTTCCTTTCCTTATAAAGACACATCACATTGGCCCTAGCCAGTTTGGCTCAGTGGATAGAGTGTCGACCTGCAGACTGAAGGGTATCTGCCCCCCCCCAACCCCGGGTTCAATTCTGGTCAAGGGCACATGCCCAAGTTGAGTTGAGGATCCCCAGTGTGGGGCATGCAGAAAGCATGCAGAAAGCCAATCAATGATTCTATCTCATCATTGATGTTTCTATCTCTCTCTCTCTCCTCTAAAACCAATAAAAATATGTATTTTTTTTAAAAAGGCACATCACATTGAACTAGAGTCCACCTAATTACCTCATATTAACTTAATTATATCATTAAAGGCCCTATCTCTAAATTCAGTCACATTCTGAGGTACTGGGAGTTAGGACTTCAACATATGAGTTTGGAGGGATGTAACTCAGCCCATAATAGCACATCATGTAACCTTTTCAAGATTGGCTTTTTAAAAAGAGTGTTATACTGAGAGTAACTCTTAATGCTATTGTAATGACTAAATGAAATAATACATTTTAAAAGTTAAAGCCCAATTGTACAAAAATGGCTAATTATGTAATATCCATACAACTGAATATTGTACAAAACATTAGGACAAGTTTTTAATCACATAAAGAATGCCTATGACATTAAGTATTTTAAACAAACAGAATCCTTTCTAAAATTTATGTAAACCTATAAATATACTTAGTTTATAACAAAAAATATGCATTGTGGGAAAACACTAAATGTTAATTATAGCAAATTTGGGTGGCAAAATTATTCAGAGATAATCTTTGTTATTCTAATTCGAATCTGTATTTTCTGTTATCTACAATGTACATGCATTTGTTTTGTTTTGCAGCAGGGTAATACTCAAATTTAATTTTAAAAGTCAATTGTACTATAAGGCTCTAGCTAGTCTTCCCATACTCAAGTCCTGCCACACTAAGTGACTACTTTCAATTTTTTTCACTCTATCTTCTGATATTTATTTTTATGTTTCTAACCAAGGTTTAAACTTTTAAAAGTATTTTCTTTTTTTTTTTTCTATTGGCTTTCTACCATGGGCAAAGAGGAATTACACCTCTATTACTTACAATTCCTCACCCCTGAGACATTTTCCCTCCCTATCATCCTACTATAATTTTATTACATTGTTGTTAAATAAATATCTAGTGTTTATATCTTATGACAAATAAAACCTTTCTTAGTTCTAAAAATTTGTTGAAACTATCATCAATTGTCATCTCCTCTCCCAAAAATCATCTTTTTTAAAAAATCATTTATCTTTATTGTTGAGGGTATTAAAGATGCCCCCCATTTCTCCCCCATTGCCCCCCTCCACCTGAATTCCACCCCACCCAGGCCTTCAACACACACACTATTGTCTGTGTCCATGGATTATGCATATAAGCATAAAAGTTCTTTGGTTAGTCTCTGCCTGCCCCCTCTCCTTTTCTCTGAGATCCATCAGTCTATTGAATGCTTCCATGCCTCTGGGCCTATTTTGTTCATTGGTTTATTTTGTTCATTAGATTCCACATATAAGTGAGGTCGTGTGATACTTGTGTTTGACTGACTTGTGGGCTATATTTTTATAATAACCATTCTTGAAAATAAAATAAACATGAGGATGATTTTATCACATAATTTACATGACATATATAAATATATATATATACTAGAGGCCCGATGCACGAAATTCGTGCAAGAGTAGGCCTTCCTTCCCCCAGCTGCTGGCACCGGCTTTCCTCTGACACCCAGGACCCGGGCTTCCCTCACAGCCCCGGCTTTATCCGGAAGGATGTCCACTCTAAATAGCATATTATGCTCTTATTTATAGATATGAGAATGTTAATATACACATATATACTTACTAGTAAATCTTGGCTTTGCTATTTACTAGCTGTGTAGTTTTGGTAAAGATACCTAACTTTTCTGATGATCATCTTTTTTTATTTGAAAAATAGCAATAACACTACCTAACTTGTATGGCTGTAGTTTGAAGGAATTATGTGTATAAAATGACAATTTTATACAGTTGATATTAACATAAATATCCATTTTAATTTTAAACTACTTTGCATAAATATATGATATAAAAATCTGAAACTACTACATTCAGTCAAACAATGCAAGAACAGATCAGGAAACTATTTAAAAATTGTTTTGCCTCTGTTTCCTGGTGGAGATATGACTTAATTAGTGAGAGTGAAACTGGCTACTTAATTTGAAAGTGTAGGTAATTTGGAATTATAAATAGCTAGTGTTGCCCCTGGTATAGTCCAGATGGTCTTATCAGGTTTCTTGAACATTAAGAAACAGTTTAATGAACCAACATCACCCTAAAGCAGGCTAGCAATGAATTCAGCAAACATACCGGACCCAACTCCCAGGGTGTGATACACAGCCTCTTCCCCGCCTGTGGCAAGGAAGGAGTCTGGACTTCAGAGCAGATGGCTGGGCGGCTCTTGGAAGGGTTATTGTAAAATTGCTCTTGAGACCAAATACTTTAAAGAAACTGAGAAACTGAGAATAATTTTTTTTTTCCATTTTGGAACAAGAGATCCAAAGCGTTATTCCTCATTTAGACCACTAGGTTGTGAAAGGAAATGAAGAGCAGACACTGGTGGGAAGATGGTAAGAAAAGGTTGTCAGGAGGAAGAAAGGAAGGGAGGGAAGTATGGAGGGACAGAGGGATGAAGGGAGGTTGAGGGAGAAAAGGAAAGGAAAATGCCCTCTCTTGATTTTTAATGTCTGATGTATCTCCCTCAGCCAAACCACAGACTAGAGCTGGCCAGGAGGTGCTTACATCCTCTCGGTTCCATTAGAAGTCTGAAATATGTCAACATCCACCAGAATGAGTATTCCTATAACCGCAACATAAGTAAGCCTGTCTGTTCTACTCAACTCCACATTTCTTAGGCCCATAGAACATGATGGAGTCTCTTTGCAATAATACCTAACACTTCCTCTGGCACATAGTAGGCATTCTATAAACAAATATTTTCCTGTTAAAACACTGTAGGGCTCATATGCTTGCTTTTTTTTTTTCTTTTTTCACATGAGGCCCACTGTTTATCCTGAGCTGGAAAATTTTAGCTTGTGTTAATAACAGCCTATCAAATGTGCTTCACTGTGTACCTAAATGCATTATCTCTAATTTTTACAAACATCCCCTAAGATACTATCTCCATTTGACAGGTGAGGAACCTGAAGTTAGACAGATCACAAAATTTACCCAAGATCACACAGAAGTAGCAATGCCAGGATTTGAGTCCAGAACTGCCTGACTCCAAGCTTGAACTCTCTCTCTCTCTCTCTCTCTCTCTCTCTCTCTCTGTCTCTTTCTCTCTCTCTCTCTCTCTCTCTACACACACACACACACACACACACACACACACACACACACACACACCTTCTATAGCAAAATCAATTCTATGGAAGATTTTGATGGCAGAATATAATGCTTTTTGCTTAGGCCAACAAAACAGAGATGGGTTAACTACCAGGCTCGGGATTTGGTGTCGTGCTAACTCCTTTATGTAGATCAATGCTGGAATAATATTCTCCAGGTACAGATTTGGCCTCAGTTGCTATAGACAGTGACCCTGAAAAAAATAGTCCTCACACACCAGTGAGCCTTTGATAATAGAACTAGAACATTAAATGTGGAATGGACCTTGAAGATACCCTCATTCAACCTCCAGGATAAATAGATGAAGAAACTAAGATCTTGTTAGAGAACTATTAGGTAACTAGGAGGTGAAATGAGACCAGAACTTGGGTCTTCTCCCCTCCAGGGAAACTGCCCAATCTCGACACACCAAGCTCTCTCCTGAATTCAAGAGCAGCAGAAGTGATGTATTCTTATAAAGCCTGAATTACGAAGAGCACATCTGTATGAAAATCCTGTCCTCTGAAACCAATAACCTGTGATTTCCCTGGATGGAGCTCATTTCTCTTTCCCATCTTCGCAGCCCAATGACTGTAACTTCTTTCCTCTGAAATGCATGACGCAAGTAAACACTCACCTGTTGGGACTTCACAATTCAGAACAAATCCTTGTTGAACAGGAAGGAGATCGAGGGAACATTGCCTCTTCCTGAATAGAAATTTTATGGCATTCCTCCCAAGTGTATAATATGTGTAGGCTGTCTTTTATGAAAGCACTTCATTTCAGCTTTCCTCTTCCTCTGACAGTGGGCCTGCTCCTGTGATTTTTCTGTAACTGAGAGTTTATTTTTAAATATTACATTGTGATTATGACAAGAGGTTCTTTACTCCCAGAGCTGCACTCATATATATGTAACTTCTTTTGACTTATGGGGAAGCAACTCCCACATCAGAGCTTCAGCCCTGGGCCCGTAATTTGCCAGCATCAAATAAAGCCTCATATTGCAATGCAAATTATAGTGCCCAGGGATCTGCAGTATAATCACTCAGTTACAAAGAAGGTAAAGAGGAAAAGAAATTACCATAATGGGCCACAGAATATACACAAGAGAATGCTCAGAGGCCTATAGGGTAGATTTCACCACCATTATAAAGATATGCTTGCTTTCCCTTGAAAATGTGCTCTCTTTTGTGAAGAAATATTGGCTCCATCTTGGAGGAACTTGAATTTCAGCTACTTTCAGGGTAGTGATTGATTGGGCTGAATACTTCATATCCATTCATCCAAACTATGAAATGGCCTACCAGGATTTGGGATAGTTTTAGAAGGTGTAACTTCAGTGGGTAAGAAGGTTGAAATCTGAAAACATAGAGAGTGAGAGAGAACAGCATTCTAGCCGGAAAAGGAGTGAGCACAGGTGTCAAGACAGGCAGGTGTGTCTAAGTACAGTCCAGTTGGGCTAAGGCAGTGGTCGGCAAACCGCAGCTCGCGAGCCACAGGCGGCTCTTTGGCCCCTTGAGTGTGGCTTTTCCACAAAATACCACGTGCAGGCGCGCTCATACAGTGCAGTGCGATTGAAACTTTGTGGCCCATGCGCAGAAGTCAGTTTTCGGCCTGGGCGAGTCTATTTGAAGAAGTGGCGTTAGAAGAAGTGGGGGGTGTCGGTCAGTCGGGCGACGGGAAATGCGGCGCAGGCGTACCCTAATTAAGTTAATAACAATGTACCTACCTATATAGTTTAAGTTTAAAAAATTTGGCTCTCAAAAGAAATTTCAATCGTTGTATTGTTGATATTTGGCTCTGTTGACTAATGAGTTTGCCGACCACTGGGCTAAGGTGTAGGATGAGACGTTCCTGACACATAACAATTTGAACTGAAGCCCCCATTACCCAAAGGAGCATAGAGCCTGGGGTCCTGGTCCCTGATGAGCAAGTTCATCAGAGGGGAAAGCTTCCTCTGATACACCAGATAACTACTGCAGGACCAGGATTTAGAAAGCCCTCTCTGTGGGGGATGAAGGAGACCCAGAGCTCTTCCGTTTTGATTCCTAGGAGTTCTCCAATTGGCAGCAAATCACAGTTTCTTCTCGCATAATACATAACAGAATATTGAGCATAGGTGGTTCTTCTAGGCGCTTGGAAAGTGGCCAGGAATACTCAATATTTCTTAGTTACGAAATATTTGTTTTGTTAAGCTATTTGAATTCATGTTTTTCCAGTATTCCACAATTATTGAGCATCTATTAAATATGGAGATCGAAAAATAAAAAAAGACACAGTGCACTCTTGGACTATTGGGAATGACAATTGCATGGACAATGTTAGTAAACTCTGGTAAAAGAAATGCTAGAGAAATGTGAATGGGAACATGGGAGTCTGAGGAAGGGGTCTGATCTTGCCTAGGTGGATGTAGCTGTGCAGGTCTGTGAACTCTTTCCCGTGGTGGGGACGCCCAAGCTGAGTCACATGGGTAAAGAGGATTTGACCAAGCAAATTGGGGCTGGAGTGAGAAAGGAAGGTGGGTAGGAAGGAAAGGGTATTCCAGGCCGTGGGCATGGCATCAAAACAGCAGAGGCAGAAAAGAGCGTGATGAGGGTGGTAAGCGTCAGACAGACTGGTGTTTCTGGGACATACAGCACTGAGTAGGATATACTGTTTCCTGTGGTGCTGTAGCACATTGCCACAAACACAGTGGGTTAAAACATGAAGTTATTCTCTTTACAGTTCTGGAGGTTAGAAGTCTGTACTGAGATTCAACAGGCTCAAATCAAGATGTCAGCAGGGCTGGTGCCTTCTGGAGGCTCCTGGCCTTTTTTCATCTTCTGTGGGTCTGCATTGCTTGGCTTGTGGTCCCTTCCTTTGTCTTCAAAGCAAATGTGCATCTGTCATTTTCTTCTGACTGACATCCCTCCCATTTCCTACTTCCTCATTGACCTTCTTGCCTCCCTTTCATTAGGGCCCGCATATTGCATCAGGCCCACCCTGATAATTTTAGGAAAATCTCCACATCTCAAGATCCTTAACTTAATCGCATCTGCAAGGTCCCCTTTTTATGGTAATACTCACAGGTACTAGGGATAAGGATGAGGGCATGTTTGGGAGGCTGCAATTCAGCCTGTCATATAACGAATGGCAGGAAATGGGTTTTAGGAAGCACAGAGGATTAAGAAAAACGGGGCATTGTAAGCCACATTAGGAGTCTGGATATAACCCTGCAGTTAGTGGGGAACCACTAACAGTTGTAAGCCGGGGACAGACAGGGCAGCTGAAGCTGACCTGAGGGGGACACCCTGGAGGCAGAGAAACCACTTGGGAGGATACTGTGAGAGTTAATGAGAATTACTGTTTATGCCTAAATGTAAGACAAACTGCTTCCCATCCCCACATAATTCCTTAGAAAAGATAGTGTTCTAATATTGGAACCTTTAAAATCCTTATTCAGGGAGTTCTCTCAATTACTCTCATTGGAACAGCAAACTGGTATTTGATAATACAATTGATGATCTAAACTGAAACACTTTGGAAATGGTTCTATTAGTAATTACACGGGGACAACATGTTAAACAAGGACTGTCCCGGCCAACCGGGCATATGGTCACCCTATGTTAAGAAAAGGTACATTTGCCTGAAATGGCTTGAATCAATGCTGGTTTGGGGTGTTAGAGGGGTCTATTGACTGATTCTGTTAACAAAGAAAAATAAGGCAAATTCAACTAATAGAGCTGCAGTAATTTTTCCTGGGATTATGACTTCATAATCACAAATGCTAGAGAGTGTTATAAAGAAGTGTTTGAAAGATGACTTTAAAATGAATGTATTAAGTGATTATATGGTAAGGATTACAATACACAGTTGAAAAAAACAGCTGTTTCATGGATTCTTGTGACTTTCAGAAACATTTCCAGAGACAGAATCACATCAGGATTCCAAAAATGCTGTGTCTCAAACACCACTGAATTGACCATGATTTGCTCTAAAAAACCACCTTAAGTCTATAGTTGGCTCCAGTGATGGCAAAGACCCTGATGTCAAAATTGCACATGAGAAGTTTGACTAAAGCTGTTTCATGAAATATAAGTGAGGATATTCATTTCTAAGTTAGTACCTTATATTTGATGTTATTTTCAGTATGCATGTGAAGCTAAAATCATCATTTAAGTATAGATAGATATTTGACTATGTAGCAATTAAATTAGCCCCCCCCCCAATATGGTTGAGTTTAGGGAAATGATCTAATTGAAAAAAATCTATTTTAAATGCTCATTTCCTTCTTTCCTGGTATCTGCAATATTTTGAGAGTAAACCCTGCAGGACTTGATTGGTAGGATGCTGGATGATGAAGGACAAGTCTGTTGGAATGAGTCAATGGCATACATGTAGGTTTATAGGGCAAAGGATGGCAGGGATATTAAAAGTTCATTGTTGGCCATGTTGAGTTTGAGATGCTTTTGAGGGCACACAGAAGATACTTGGATATGGAAAGAGTTAAGGAAATAGGAAAGTTTACTTGCATAGGAATTGCAGAGGGAATAAATACAGCAGCAGAAAATTAGAAAAGAGAAGAGCATAGAGACTGAGCATGATGACATAGGATAGGTGAGATGACTATAGGGTTTTGCCTTTGAGGAAGTTAACAATGATACCCAGAATGTGGGGCATAGTGGAATCAAGTGGCCTTGAGGTTGCTAATAGTACCAATCTAAAGGAACCCACCAAAGGCATGAGCTAAGACTACACTATGTCAAAACCCAAAATGTGCTCTAGTCAGCACAGGGTGCCAGGTAAGCCCTGTGTCTGGAGGCTGGGGCAGGGTGAGGCCTGAGGAGTCCAAGGTCCCATCTGTAGGGAATAGGACCTGCTCAGGCACCTGTAGCTCTGGGTTTTTTAGTTCTCAAAACTGAGTATAAAGAAAGAAATGGGTGGAATAAAATAATAAAGTAAGTTTAATTATTATTAGAAACAAAATAGTTGTGTCCCCTCAAAAGGTATGTGTTGAAGCCAAAGCCCCCCTTGGGAGATGGTTAAGTTTAGATGTGGTCACGAGGGTGGAGCCCTCCTGATGGGATTAGTATCTTTACAAGGAGAGGAGGAGACCCCAGAGCCTCCTGTCTCCACCTTGTGAAGATACAATGAGAAGGCAAAGGTGGCCATTTGCAAACCAGGAAGAGGCTCCTCACCAAGAAATGAATCTGCTGGCACCTTGTTCTTGGACCTCCCAGCCTCATGAACTGTGAGAAATAAGTGTTGTTGTTTAAGCCACCCAGTCTATGGTGTTTCATTAAAACAGCCCAAGCTGCCTAGCTGGTTTGACTCAGTGGATAGAGCGTCGGCCTACAGACTGAAGGGTCCCGAGTTTGATTCCAGTCAAGGGAACACACCTCGGTTCAAGCTCTTCCCCAGCCCGGGCCCTAGTCAGGCTCCTGCAGGAGGCAACCAATCAATGTGTTTCTCTCACATTGATATTTCTCTCTGTCTTTCCCCTTCTCTTCCACTCCCTCTAAAAATCAGTGGGAAAATATCCTTGGGTGAGGATTAACATAAATAAATACATACATACATACATGCATACATACTACATACAATACATCCTATATAATAAAAGCATAATATGCAAATTGAACAAATGACGGAACAACCGGTCACAATGACACGCACTGACCACCAGGGGCCAGACACTCAATGCAGGAGCTGCCCCCTGGTGGTCAGTGTGCTCCCACAGGGGGAGTGCCACTCAGCCAGAAGCTGGGCTCGCCAGCAGGCTCACAGTTGGCGAGCACAGTGGCGATGGCGGGAGCCTCTCCCACCTCTGCTGTAGGCAGGCAGTAAGGAGTAAGAGGTCCCGGACTGCAAGAGGGTGCAGGCAGGGCTGAGGGACCCCTCTCCCCGCAGTGCACAAATCTCATGCACCGGGCCTCTAGTACATACATAAAACAGCCCGAGCTGACTAAGACAGTTACGCTTCAGAGGAATTGTTTGATGAGAGGGACTTTCATTCTGCCTTTGCAGTGCATTGGGATATTCTAGTTGCTTGGGTTTACCAAGAGCCAATATGGGCCCACATCCCATAGTCACACCTCTCCACTTCACCACCTGTGAGAATCAATGTGATCAGAGGTAAGCAATGGGACCCGCCCACACACACCCCTTCCCTGCCACCCAGAGCTGGGGAGAGCCCGCTTCCTGACCTGGCTGCTAGTTGGAACCATACAAGCTCCAGGACCTGGTGATGGAACTAACTCCCTGAACACTGCCCCAAGGTCACACGCTCTCCAGACAGGCACACGCATCTTCTCTTTCCACAAACATCTGTTCTACTGGGCCCCCGAGTGGGAGGTGGGCACTTGGTGGCTGCCTGGCTTGGAAAGTGCCCATTATGAGCAGGGATCATCTTGCATTCCATTAAGCATGTGATTACAGCCAGATGCTGTGGTGATGGGCACACAACAGCTCTCTATAATAACCGTAATTATGATCCTGGTGTTTCTTTAGCTCAACACTCTCTGAACTTCTTAAGTCAGAAGAAATTTGGAAGAATTGCTTATTAGAGGCTCCAATCAAATGGAGAGGGAGAACTTTCCTTAAGGGGGGAAATTCCTCCCTGACATCTTGGCTCTGCACAGCCTGCATTGACATCCTGCGGTGTCAGCACGGCTTTGAGTTCAGCACGAACCCAGCTCTGGCTCCAGATTCCCGCTCTCATTCTCTTCTTCCCTTTGCTCTGCCCCCTCCCGCCGCCCTCCTTCCCTCCCCTTTCCCATTCCTTCTCAGCTGCTTCTCCTGGCTGGGAGAGAGACGCAAGCACCTGCGTGTCCATCAGCTCACATCCCCCTGCTGCGGGGCTTGCTGAGAGGCCGCCACCCCTGCCCATTCGGGTGAAATTCTTGGAGTACCCATCAGGAAGGGGGTCGTTCACAAGCTAAAATTGGCGCTTGCTGCGATGACTAACAGCCACCTGGGCCTGCGGTCCCGTGGATCCATCTATCTGTGGAACATGGAGCTGTTTGGGGTATATTTGTACACATGCGAAGTCTTTCCTTAGAGGAGCACATGTAAAAGAGTTGGAAACCCAGTCTGTGAAGAAATACGTTGCGTTCGTTTTCTAGGGCTGCCATAACAGAGTACCACACACTGGGTGGCTTACGCAACAGAAATTTACTGTCTCCCAGTGTGGAGGTTAGAGGTCTGAATCAAGGTGTCAGCAAGATTGGTTCCATCCACGGGCCGAGAGGGAGGATTTGTTCCAGGCCCCTCTCCTTAGGTTGTGGACCTTCCTCTCCCCGATTATCTTCACACTATCTTCCCTCTATGTGTGTCTTTCTCTTCACAAGGCATTCTTTTTAATGAGGACACCAGTGACATTGAATTAGGGGCCCACCCACCTCACTCCAATACAACCTCATCTTAACTAATTACATCGGCAGCAATCCTATCTCCAAATAAGGTCATTCTGAGGTACTGAAGGTTAGGACTTCAGCATATGAATTTGGAGGAGACAAAATTTAACCCATAAATGTATTGGGAACCTACCACATGCCAGGCACTGTGCTGATTCTGGGGTACACTCTTGAAAAAGAAAGACAATTTCTACCTTCGAAGGACATGTGTGTGGGGGAGGAGGACAGAGAGAATAAAAGAAAAATTATATCATCAAGAAAGTAATAAAGTCGTAGGAGGAGCCAAGGGAGCACACAGGCAGAGCACCCATCCTCGGCATGGAGCCCAGGGGAGGCTGCCCTGAGGAAGCGAGTTTGAGGCTGGGGTCTGAAGGATGATAGGAGGTTGCCAGGGAAAAGAGAAGCAAGCACCTGCGTGCCCAGCAACTCACATCCCCCTGCTGCAGGGTCTCGCTGAGAGGCGGCCACCCTGCCCATTTGGGCGAAGTGTTCGAAATACCCATCAGGAAGGGGGTCATTCAAAAGCTAAAATGGGCTGCTTGCTGCAATGACTACCAGCCAGAGAGATATTCCAGGTGGAGATGACAAAAAGAACATCCCTAGGTTTGGCGTAAGCTATGTGAGGTGTGAGCGTGTATCCTAGGTGTAAGGAGGCAAGGACTGGGGGACAGAGACAATGCTGGGAGGAAAATGATGAGGGCCTTATGAGCCCAAGGAGGAGTTTGAATATATACTTAAGGGTACGTGGGAGCCACTGAAGCATGACATGCTTAGACTTAAGATTTAGAAAAACCAACTGACCGCCATCTGGACTGTAGGGGAACAGGAAGGACAATCACTAAGAAGGGCGTTTCTGTGGTCCAGAGGAGAGGTGACCATGGCTTGAATTAGGACAGTGGAGCCCACACAACTTTGATGCCCACCTGTCCTTCACATCCCAGCCCAGGATCCTCAGATCCAGGCACTGCTCTCTCCCAGCAGTCACTTCACCTGTCTATGTGAAAGCTTGATACAAATCTTCTTCCCACCATTATTTTATTTTTCAAATACATGGCATTAGCATGATCCAGGCAGTGAGCACAATAGAAGTTTTAATTCATTTAGTATCCGAAAGCAACTGTGAAGCAGGTGCTAGTATTACCCCCTAGGGAGACAGGAAGGCCTTGCCCAAGGTCACAGAGCTAATAGGTGGCAGAGCCAGCATGTAACCTGTGGCTTCAGAGTCCATGCTCTTAACCAGGACCCTACACACTCTCTCTCTCTCTCAAGCAGACCGCCACCTTGTCATCACACCCAGCAGAATGCCTGGCATGGATAAGCCCTCAATAAATTCTTGTTGCATGAACGTTGGTGGTGATCAGATATGTGTGGTGAAGATGGTGGAGGGATGGAGGTTGGGGGCAGGGATCAAAGATAACTTCCAGAACTCTCAGCGTGGGTGGAAAGTGAGGCTATTCACTGAGTTGAGGATCACAGAAGGGAAGCTGCGACCAGGGGCTGCAGAGACAATGAGCTTTAAAAATCTACTCCAGGGCCCTCCACGCCGTGGGAAGGCTGGGACAGGCTGATGGGGCGCATCTCCTCCTACACCTCAGGCATCTGGAGTCCCAGCCACCCCTCAATAGTTTCACGTCACCCGCTGCCCTGGTGAGAATAATATCAATCTGAAACTTTTCAGGCCTCACCCATAACAGCTGAATAACAGCTATTAGCTTTGGACGCTAGGCATTTTTATGAGATCTTAGTTCCAGGGCTTGAGGTTTGGCAAAAAGAGCATATTATTCACACACAAAACAACTGCATTAAAATAGCATTAAGAGTCTGGCTTACACTGACAAAACCTAGGAAATTCAGAATGATGGTGAACAGCCTGTCCTGAGTTCACCCTCACCACCAGCCTGGTGTTACTCCTCTTGCTGAGACAGTCAGGGTGGAGAGGAAGGCCCCTGTGGGCAGAGGAGCAAGCTGGGGAAAATCAAGGCATCCAGGTGAGGGGGAAAAGAAAGAGGAGAAGGACTTGGAGGAAGGACCCTGACAGCAGAGGCCATGGTCCCTGGCCCAGGCCCACCTCCTGGAGCCTGTAGGGTGATGTAAGCATGAAGAGCTGGTCCCAAAGGCCATACCCCTCACCCTGGGGCCAGGCAAAACTTGCCAGCACCCGTTTTATCTCCTCTGGGCTGGATGCACACCTGCTACAGGCTGATGACTATGGCCATGAGACATGCACACCTTTGCCCTGTGAGACAGATGCATCATCCAAATTTCCATCCCTCTACCGACCTTGGACACAGGGAGAACTCACAGGCAGGTACTTTGCTCCCCACTTAATTTCCATTTTTTGAAAGGAATTAACAAGAAAGAAGCTCAATCATGGGTGAACAAAAAGAGTGGACGTGTCAACAATGGCTCACTGTCCCATTGGAGACCATTAAGAAAATTTGAGAATTTAAACAATTTTTATTTGGGGATGAACTGAGAGTTGAGGAGATAAGTGAGGAAAAGAAATTCCCTCTTCTTGACAAAAAGAAACCAAAACAAAACAAAAAGTCTTTCTCCATTTGAGGTGGAACCATTTGTTCTTAGCATTTATTTATTTATTTATTTACTAGAGGCCCAGTGCATGAAATTTGTGCACTCAGGGGCTGGCAGGGGGAGTCCCCCAGCCTGGCCTGCACCCCCTCGCAGTCCAGGAGCCCTCGGAGGATGTCCGACTGCTGGCTTAGGCCCACTCCCCATGGACATCTTTAGTGCTGCCACAGAGGCAGGAGAGGCTCCCACCACCACCACTGCGCTCGCCAGCCATGAGCCAGGCTTCTGTCTGAGAGGCGCTTCCCCTGTGGGAGCACACTGACCACGAGGGGGCAGCTCCTGCATTAAGCATCTGCCCTCTGGTGGTCAGTGTGTGTTAAAGTGATCGGTCATTCTGCCATTCAGTCAATTTGCATATTAGCGTTTTATTATATAGGATTTCAGCTTTAGTGAGGTATGGTTGACAAATGAAATGGTAAAATATTTAAAATGCACAAGGTGATGATTTGAATTATGCATGCATTGTGAAAGGATCACCCCTCATCAAGTGAATTACACATCCATCACCTCACATATTTGCCTTCAGTTTTACTCTCTCAGCAAATTTCAATTAGATAATACAGTGTTATCAACTATAGTAACCATGTTCTACATTAGATTCTTAGACCTTATTCATCTTATAACTGACAGATTATATAGCTGGCTCTTTGAATATGATCTGAGAAGCAATTTCTGTAATTCCAGAATGCACCAGGGCATTTTCGGTGAGAACTTCCTGCAAGCTTTTGAAAATAGTTAAGCCTCATCCAAGACCTCAAAAATGAAGCAAAATCACTTTAAATACGATGAATGTCACCCCCATCTAACCAACTTTAAAGTGACAAAATACTTGGGGAAGCTGTCTTGGTCTGGCATAAAGTGCCAGGAGTGCAGGGAAGGTGAGCCACCCCCACCTATGCAAAAAACCCAAACAGCTTTTGTAAAATAAAAATAAACCATGACTTTAATTACATGTAATTATTGCCCTCTTCCAATACCTTTTGAATTTCTCTAAATTTTTCATCTTCCCAATTTCTCAGTGATTAGTAAATCTCTTCTCTCTACAATCATGATGCACCAAATTAATAACCACAATGGATCGGCTCATGTATCTGTTACAATAATCCTCTGAGGAGCTACTCTTGCTATCCCACTGATAACATAACTATGCTACTTATCATTGTGATCCAGAGTGATGTTAACTTACTTGACCAAGGTCACACATGAGTGGTGGAGCTGGGATTGGCACTCCATGTGTCCTGATTCAGAGGTTGTACTCCTAACCATGTCTGGAGTTCTCACCCCACCCACCATCCCACATGGGATTTAAGCTGGGGCTTAGCCACTCATCCCACCCCAGACCTGGGTTACCTGTTAAAATAAGAGCCATAGAGCTTATGATCCTTCTAGAAGTTTCCATCTTAGCTTGAGAAACCCTGTTCTCTATTAGCCAGTCTAAGGGCAGAAAAAGCAATTGTGCTCATTTCTAAATTATTCAAAATAACGGTAAAAAATCATGTCTTTCTGAAAGCACATTGAAGGCCCATCTCATGTGCCCCTCTTTATAAATAGTAAAACTGAGAGGGTTCCATGCAGCCAGGCCAACAGCACAGCTGGGGATACAATGTAGAAAGACACGAGCCTTAGAAAATGACCTGGCCATCACTTTTCCAATGTGCTATACAATGGCAATCATTCTGAGTAATCTGGCTGAAAATGCATTAAAGTACAGAAAAGCTGGGAGCTGAGAGAACGTTGGCTTTGCCGTGGAGTGCTGCTATTTAGATGTCAAACCATGATTTTGTGACACTGCATCAGAGGGCACTGGTGATGCTTTCCCTTCTGTGTTTGGAAGAAATAGGCATGAGAGATTAATCAAATAAAATGACTGTTTTCGGATGGAGAACAAAGAGATGGTGTAAACATGGGCTGTAACAAGTTCAGAGAGACACCCGGGACCCAGTGACATCAGCGGAACCAGGCATCTTAAAGCCAGTTTTCTTGTGGAGCTCTAGGTAATTCTGTTCCAGCAGGAATTTTCATTTCTTTATTTTTAAATATGTTTTTATTGGTTTCAGAGAGGAAGGGAGAAGGGGAGAGAGATAGAAACATCAATGATGAGAAAGAATCATTGATCGGCTGCCTCTTGCACGCCCCACACTGGGGATCGAGCCCGCAACCCAGGCATGTGCCCTTGACCAGAATCAAACCCGGGACCTTTCAGTCCACAGGCCAATGCTCTCTCAACTGAGCCAAACTGGCTCGGGCTGTTAGCTGTGATTTAACTCTATGTTTGAATGAAAAGCACAAGTATTTGACATGTTTCTTGGCAACACCTTTTGAATGCATTTGTCTCTAGTTTTGTATTAGAATTCTTTGGTGGGGACTCTTGGATTAGCACATCCTCTTTGAAGGTTGAATTTTGAACCTTTTTCCTAACCTCCCTATCATGGGCCTCCTCCCTGCACACACACACACACACACACACACACACACACACATGTTCACACAGGCTCACACATGCACACACATGCTCACACATATGCACACACACATGCTCATGCACACATTGCATAGATCCATCAATCCTGGGTGAGGGCTCACTCAGCCCGGATAGCAGTGAGGCCCTGGTGGGACAAACACAGGAGATCTGAACAAGTCTCACACTCTGGATCGTGCTTGTTGGTGCTTTTCCTTGCCTGTTTTCTACGTGAGCAGTGAGGACTCAGTGAGGATAAAAATGGTAGAAGAAAGGCCCGGGTATCAGAAACAGGTCTGGTGAGAAATGAAATGATTTCTAAGGTTTCACTGGCCTCTGCTCTTTCTCCTTTCCTAGTCTTGTAATTCAAAACCCCACAGGTGAGAACACGGCAAAATATGTATCCTTGTTTTATCATGCTATCAAGTAACACCTCACTTTGAGTCAGGTTGAGTTATGAAACCTTAAGGTTTAGAAAATTGGGTAGAGGACGTGGGCGAAACGCCTGCCATAAGAAGTCACTGGGTTCACGCCTGGCACCAGGGAAGGAAGAGCCGTCACCTCGTGACCACCTTCTCCTGGAAATCACTGAACCCACACAAACGTTTCTGCTCCCCAGAACCGAGGGATGCAGGCTGGCCTCAAGCCTGGGAAAGGGAGCTGAGCATCCCTGCTGGCCTGGCCTCACAACTGACTTCCTGTGTTGTCGCTTCACATCACCACACCAAGCTTTTGTCTTCCGGAAGGCGGAGACAGGGTGTGGGGATCTCGCAAAAGCCCTCGATTTGACTAGGGTGGGTTGGCTTTGTTCGTGCCCGGGGGCAGGAGGAAGGACTAGGTGCCTTAACCCGGTTGTTCTTTGATTCCGCTGCAGCAATGAATGGCTTCACTGTCCTAGGGTGGGCGGTTAGCAGAGAAGACCTCCAGCATCCTTCAATGGGTGACTCACAGGAATAAGCCCTCCCTGATGTTCTGCTGCCGAGGACCACGGATTGCACGGTCATTACTGGGAAGGATGAGTCCATTCTGAAAGCACACACTTACAATGGTTTTTAAACTTTAGGCAGAGGCAACATGACTTCGTTGTTTCCCTCAGACAAGGAAGTACCTTTCTGAAGATGACAATAGGCCCATTGAATAGAAGACTCGGTGGCTGCTCATGTCAGTTGATAGAGTAAGAACATTTTTGCAAAAGCAAAGAATCACCGAGTTTTCTTTTCAAAGACCTGAAAATAGGATTAGAAAGAACCCTGGCCTATTCCCTCCCTGCCACCTGATACACCAAAGGATAAAGTCCTCTTCCAGACCAGGGTAGCAGCACATGCAAAGTCACACATCGGGTGCCATCTGAGTGTGCAAGTGCGCAGGGCATGCTGATGAGTGTTCAGGGAGGCAGGAGGCATGGGTGATGAGAAAGGCTTCTGCAGGGTGGTGAGCCCTGAATCAGGTTTCAGAGACAAAGTGGAGCGTGGCGAGCAGAGACGGCGAGTCAGGAACAGGGATGGAGGCAAACAAGTAGATGTGGAAAAGTCTGTGGAACACAGGATTTTACTTTTTCATCTCCCTGAAGGGAATCTACTGGGAAACACAGATTATGACATGGTAGTGACAGTTGTTCAGGAGACCTTTTTAAATAGTTTTTGTTGTAGTCTGACTCTGAAAACACAGGCCTCACTTTGCAGCCGACGCATGTGCAGTCATGGAGTCCACCAGTGGGTATCCAGCCAGCCCTCTGTGCCAGGTCCTTCTCCAAGAGCTGGCCTTGGGCCTCGGACAACAGCAGCCATGTCCTGACAGCAGCGGAGTCTGTGCTGAGCAGGAGATGGGCAAATAGCAAGTCGGTGGATAGATCAGCTCAGAGTGATGTGTCTCAAGAAAACAAAGCATTCTGTGATGAAGGCCTGGGGAGGGAGCAGCATTCACTAGGGGACTGAGGAAAGACCTATCCAAGGTTGTGACACATGGGCAGAGACCTAAGTGATGAGCAGCAGTCATCCTTGCAGAGTGAGGCATGCATTCGAGGCAGAGGGAACAGAGAGTGCAAAGGCCCTGAAGAAATGAGATTAGTGCATATGCCGGGGACAGAAAGAGGACCAGGGCAGCTGAGGAGAGTGATTGAGGGAGAAAATGACAGGAGAGGAGGTGAGAGGCATGGCAGGAGCCAGATCACAGGGGGCCTTGCAACTCTTAGCAAAGAATTTGACTTCGTTGTGATATGGAATAGAAAAGGAAAGTGGGGATTTAGGCAGAGTAGGCTTATGATTCAACCTATAAACACAGTGTGTGAATTAGACCCTAACAGGCAAGCCCAGAAGTTCTCAGAGCACCTGAGACATGAGTGAATGGATGACGACTATCTAGTGATCAGAGTGTAACCTGGGATCGATAAAGTGGACATATCCACATGGTCATTTTTGGACCCAGAAAGGGACTCTCACACCTTACACAGACATTGTTTCACATGTATACATATTGTACCATGAGTACCCAGATAACACATGCATACTCCATTTCCAGGCATGTGTGTGGTTGTAAATGATCAATTTAAGATACAGCAAGTGCTACACATCGCACATAGTGTTCTCGTGTCTAGGCTCCTTGTCTGGCAAGCATGCTGTGAGCACAGTCTGAAAGGGAGAGAGGGAAATCTGGGCTCTCAATCCAAACCTGCTCCCATCCCCCAGAGCACCCGGGACCTGGGGAAAACCAGTCTGTCTGTTCTCATCATTGTGACAGATCAGAACGATGGGTATCAAGTCATCATTTCACGGCCAAGATTTTCTCTCCAGACCACAGCTCACTCATTTCTGACAATATGTTGAAAGTGAAACCGGCCTCCTGCCCGCCTCCTTCCTTTTAAAACTTATGAATTCTGCAATTTTGTTTTAAAAAAAAGTCACTCAAGATTTTCAGAATAACATGTTCCTTCACCCCTCAGTATATAGATGGCAAGATCTGAAGGGGCAGAAAAATCTTAAACGCAGGTCATCTTGGAGTATACAGAATAAGAATTAAAAATTTTTAGAATAAGAAAGTTTATAAAATTCAGGCATCACAGCAAACATCAACCAGAGCCTAACTGGCAGGAGTGTGTCATAATTGTTCTTATTCATCCATTTTGATGGCTCCTGGACCCAGCAAAGATACCGCCCCACCCTGTGTTGCCTAATGGATACTGGTTAAAAGGTTCCCATGCAGAAAAGTGGCGCCCAACTTGTTCCGTCAAGTCAGGTTTGCTGAGAGAGGCCCAGGTAATGTGTTCCATTGCCTCGTCCCCCCATATCTGATCTCAGGAAGACACCAGATCTGGGGTTTGCCTTTTGGCCACCTGCCATGAGTCGTATTTTAAAGGACTTTAAGTACAGACACACAGACACACATACACACACACTCACACTCACACACACACACTCACACACACACACACTCACACACACTCCTCAAAATGTTAAGCTAGAAGAAATCTTACATTCTATTTTAAATCTTTCAATTTTCAATGAGGAAATAGATCCATGGTGAAGGTAATTTTTCAAGGAAGCAACAGACCCAGGACTGAAAGTCACATATCCTTCTACCAAATTCATCCAAAAGCCACCCCAAGTGGGCTGTTATACAGTCTCAAACCATCCAGCCTCGGTGACCGTTTTCCTAATGCTCAGCCACGTGGCATTAAGGCAGTGGAGGGGATTCTGCATTAGTGTGGTCAGAGGAGAACACAGCTCCATACACAATAGTGCCTTTCCCATATTCTATTCACCCTCTTCCTTTGCATTATGGTAATACCTACTCTATCTTAAATTATGGTACAAAAAAAAAAACCCATCTATACAACATGCAGCCAGAAATCAGGATGTAGGCAAGAAAGGCACCTATAAAGGCAAACTAGCTCTCTATGGCCCACACCAAAGGTTGCAGTGAGTCCCCTCAGGCCTTTGCTGTTGTCACTGACTTCAGATTAATAACTTTAGCAAGTTTTTGAAGGGTTGTCAAGCTCCCAGAAGACTGGGCGGAGCAAGAAAATAGAGAGAAGAAAAGCTCCTATGGGCCCCAAGCCACAGGCCAGACCATCAATAGCGCTGAGAAGACGCCCCAGACAGCAAGGCAGGCACAACTCCATCAAAACCCGGCCAGCCTGGCTCAGTGGTTGAGCATAGACCTGTGAACCAGGAGGTCAAGGTTCCTTTCCTGGTCAGGTCAGCACATGCCCAGGTTGCAGGCTCAGTCCCCAGTGGGGGCGTGCAGGAGGCAGCCTATCGAAGACTCTCTCTCATCATTGATGTTTCTATCTCTCTCTCCCTCTCCTTTCCTGTCTGAAATCAATAAAAATATATTTTAAAAAACACACACACAAAATGCAGACTCACTGTTCTCAAGGATGGTCTCCAGGTTGTCTCCCAAACCTCCACGCCTGGAACACTGGGCCAAGAGCTCATCCCAGCAGTTGTTGCTTTTAAAGCTATTCTGATTTAAACATCAAAAGAGGGTTTTAGGCTGCTCTGCCTATGGAGTAGCCACTCTCTGTCCCACTCCTTCACTAGTAAACTGTCTTTCACTTTAAACTCTAAAAAGAGAGGGGGGGGCGGTTATTTTGTTCATCCTGCTTTGAAGAAACTGAGAAGTATGATATGTCTTAGCAAGACTGGGAGGCTATCATTTGATGCAGCAATAACTGTTAAGACTGCATTGTTTAAAGGGTGTAACCACACAAGAGAACATGCTAACCTCCTCGGCTTTGTAGAGCCCCCCAGGGCCCCCCGGGGTCAGGTGCTCCTCACTCTGGGTTCTCTTCTCTTCATCCTCCCCTGACCCTCCAGCCCCAGCCTGCTCCGGGGTTCCGGTGCCGACTCCCTGATGTCTAGGCTAAGCAATGTTGATAGTTGTGGAAAACAACTTCAACTATGCTCAATGTAAATTACACAGGCCCGGGACCCCAGCCCTGCTGCGGCCCTGCAATCCTGGCTCTGCCTACAGCATTCAGCAAAACCCTGAGTGGACAAGTTGATTCTTTTACATTTTCCACCAAAACCAGACACTCAAACTCCTCCCTGTAAGGTTGACATGTTGGTACCGGGATTTTTCTTTTTTCTTTTCTTTTTTTTCTTTTTCTTTTTTCTTTTTTTTTTTTACAACATCCTGGACCATGCTGCTTAGACTAAGATATCTTCACAGTTTTTTGTTTGTTTGTTTGAGTATATGTTACTTTTCTGCTCTCTTTACCCTTCTCCCCCTTATAAATGAATACATTGTTATGGTTTCTGCTCATAAAAAGTAACCTTGAAACCAAAAATATTATTTTTAAAATAAAGACTCTTTAAATGGAAAGATTCTCTTCTGAGGAAAATGTTGCCCCACCACCACCACCACCACCACCGCTGCCACAGTGACAAAGCAGGAAGCTATGGCTCAACAGAACCTCAGGGCGGCAGAGGTGTCTTTTGAAGCTATTTACACTCAGGGCTGTTCTTCAAACCCTGGATTCTGAGTCACATGATCTAAGGGTGTAGGATAGGAGCCGCTATGCTATCCTGGCGCGCTGGGGCCATCATCAGCACGTTGGTGATTGTTCTAAGGTCAAAGACACAGCCTTCCGAAGAAAACGGTGTTCGAGGATTCTCCTCACTAGAGGTTGCCTAACAAACAGACCAGTGCCCAGGATGACAACCCATAAAATATCACAATACATTAGAAAGATACATGGCACCAATTCATTTGGATTCCCACCCTCAACTCTTTACCTATGTGGCCAACTGTAAACTGGTCTTTTCCTGGTTGGAATGAACAACCCAGGAAAATGAAAATTAAAAACAAGCAAAAAAAAAAAAATCCATCAACAAAACTGGCCCTGCTTTATTTCTTGCACCCTGCAAGACTCAATGTGGACTTCCAGAGAGCCAAGCCTAACGCAAACCATTTCACCACGCTTGTCACTGGCCGAGAGCTGAGTGAACACGATCATCGTAGTCCCCTGGAATTCTGAAACCCAGTAATGCACGGTTTGGTGCTGTTTACTGGAAAAGGGTGAATTATTCCATGAGCTAAGTGTCGACCCTTGCCGTATGACTCTCCAGACAGCTGCATCCTTGGGAAACTACAAAAGCACATCGAAGCGAGCGAGTACAGGAACCCAGATGACTGGAAACATTTTACTGGCACAAACGCCAAGGGAAAAAGTGTTCTTAAACAATACCGTGTAACTCGAGCAACCTAAGTACATAGTCTCTCTGTGGAGAGCATACGTGACAAACACAAACCAATTACGAATGAGTGAGTGAGCATCACAAAAAAGTGCAAAATGAAAGACAATTTCAAATAAGTTATAAGGGTAGATTTCTGAAATTTAAATTCCGATTAAATGTGGTAGAGGAAGCAGGGACTTTAGATCCCTCTCTTACATTTTTAAAAATATGTTTTTATTGATTTCAGAAAGAGAGATAGAAACATCAATGAAGAGAGAGAATCATCAACCAGCTGTTTCCTGCACACCCCCTGCTCGAGGATGGAGCCTGCAACTCAGGCATGTGCCCTGACCGGGGATCCAACCGTGACTTCCTGGTTCAGGGGTCCATGCTCAACCACTGAGCCACACTGACTGGGCTAGTTCCCCTCTCCTAAAACTCACTGAATAAAACTTAGTCTTCAATGAAACAGAGACATGACCAGGCAATAAGTTCTAACTTTCCACTCCGGGCTGTAATGTTGTCTTACAGCAAAAATCAAACCTGACACCATCTAAAATTTTTATTTTATCATTAGTATTTTACTTCCTGAAATATTTTCAATTTATAGTAGCTGTGCTTTAGAAAAGCACCCGTTCAAGGGTACCACTCTCAAGACTATTTCAGGAAAGGAACCCTTTGCCATCTCCACCAACTCTGAAATAGCCCCAAATGTGAGAAATTGCATCAGCTCTCACCGCTATGCAAATCAGACAGTGGCTTGCAGAGTGGCCTTGCTTATTTTGGTAAATGTGTGGGTAGAGGAGGGAAAGTGACTGTTTAAAATGCATTTTAAACTTTTAGTTTCCAATGATTAAAGTCTGCAAAAAAGAACTTAGATTTCCTAGGAACAAAACTTACTCCAGAAATATGTCAGGCATAAATGCCTTTTAAAGCCACATTGTTGGCTAACAGAATAGAGAGTTAAGAATTTTCCTACCAAATGGATATTACAAGTTCACTTCACCTGCGACTGAGAACTAGCGGGCTCCCGCATCAAACTTGCTGACACCACATCAAACCTCTTCACTACCAGGGTGTAAGGTCATGATTCCTGAGTCCTTCTGGGGCTAGCCACAGCTTCTGACCTTCCGATTTGATGCTTTAACCACCCGTGACTCCCACGATCTGGTTCTTAGCTGGAGTTTGTCTCCTACCTCCATGACTTTCCTCATCCCAGTCTCCAGTCTTCTTCCAGGATCCAGGTCTCTGCCATGATGCCCATTGGATGAATTATTCACTGTTAATGCAAATGTACCTCTGGGCTCCTGAACTGCTTCCTCAATTTGGCATCATATAATTGAGTCATATTAAATATCAAGGGCAAGGTGTTATTAACATTCGTATGGAAAAATATACATACAAGAATAGCCAGAAGTCCATTAAAAAGAGCATCTATGAGGGTAAACTAGCTTTTCCAAACCCAAAGCCTACTATAAAGCCACCATATCTGAAAAAGTCTGGTACTGGCAACCGAAACAGACCATGGAATAGAATAAAAAGCCATCAAAAATACCCAAGTACATATGGAAATGTAATGTGTGACAAAGGGGGCATCTCAAATTGCTGGGGCAAAGATGGGAAAAACAGGTAGCTACTGGAAAAAGACAATAAACTTGAAGTGGATTGGGAATCTGAATGGAAACCTTTAAAATATACAAGTACTAGAAGAAAACATGGGTGAATTCCTCTTTAACCATGTTAGAGGGAAAGTTTTTCTAACATGACTCACAATTCAGAAAAAAAAATAGATCAATAAATGTGGCTACATGAAATTATAAAAACACTTGTGTGGCAAAAGAACCATACACAAAGTCAAAAGACAACTGACACACTGGGAAAATGTTTATAACTTATACCACAGGCAAAGGACCAACATCCTCAAAGTTTAGAGAATCTTAAAGAGGGAGATATAACCAAAATCAACAGAAAAATGGGAAAAAGACATAAACAGAAAATTTATTTTAAAACATACATATGGCATTTAACATACGAAAACATATTCAAATAGCTCATAATTAAGACGTGCAAGTTAGAACCCTAGCCAGTTTGGCTCAGTGGATAGAGCGTCAGCCTGCAGACTGAAGGGTCCCGGGTTCAATTCTGGTCAAGGTTACAAGGGCTCCTGCAGGAGGCAACCAATCAATACGTTTCTCTCACATCGATATTTCTCTCTGTCTTTCCCTCTCTTCCGCTCTCCCTATAAAAATCAATGGAAAATATCCTCAGGTGACGATTAAAAAGAACAAACAAACAAAAAAAGAAGTACAAGTTAGAACTACACTATTTCTCACCAATCAGATAAGCAGAAATGTTAAACGTTTGACAACACATCCTGTTGGCAAAGCTAGGGGAAAACAGGTGCTCTCATGCATTGCTGGTGGGGATACAAATTGGCACAGCCTTTTAAGAGGGGAACTTGGCAATGACTAAGGAAACAATTCATGCACTTACCTCTCCACTGAGCAATCCCACTTCTAGGAACCTACCCTGAAGATACATCTCCAAAAATAGAAAAATATACATGCAGAGGCGATTCATTGCAACATTGTTTGGAAATGGCTTAAATGCAGTCATGCGCCATTCGATGCTTCTGTCAAAAATGGACCACATATATGGTGGTGGTCCCTTAAGATTATAATGGAGCTGAGAAATTCCTATCACCTAGTGACACTGTAGCCATTGTAAGGTCGTAGTGCAATGCATTACTCATGTGTTTGAGGTGATGCTGGTGTAAACAAATCTACTGCGCTGCCAGTCCTATAAAAGTGCAGCACATACAATTATGCACAATATATAATACTTGATAGTGATAATAAATGAGTGTGTTACTGGCATATGTATTTACTATGTTATACTTTTGTCATTATTTTAGAGTGTGCTCTTTCTACTTATAAAAAAGGTTGCTGTAAAATAGCATAGCATGCTATGCTGGCAGCAGCCTCATATACCTCATGTTTACCTTGTCTCTTGATTGCATCACTTTCTCTTGTACTTGATTTAATTTTGTGGTGTTTTGTTCATCATGGCCCCTAAGCCTACAAAATCCACTGCTAATGTTGCTAGTGAGAGGCCACATCCAGTGACGGACCTGGAAACAAAATTAAAAGTGATTAAGGACTGCCCTAGCTGGTTTGGTTTAGTGGATAGAGCGTTAACCTGCAGACTGAAGGGTCCCAGGTTCAATTCCGGTCAAGGGCACATGCCTGGGTTGCCGGCTCCATCCCCAGTGGGTGCGTGCAGGAGGCAGCCGATCAATGATTCCCTCTCATCATTGATGTTTCTATCTTTCTCTCCCTCCCCCTCCCTCTCTGAAATCAATAAAAATACATATATTTTTTTAAGTGATTAAGCACTAAGAAGGTAGGAAGTCAGTGATGGTTATTGCTTGCCAGGCAGACATGTCCCATTCCACCACAGGTATGATATTGAAGAACAAGCACAAAGTGATGGAAGCTGTTAAAAGATCTGTTTCACTGAAGGCAACAAAACTAACAAAAATTCAATAAGGGTTTATATCAGACATGGAGAAACTTCTAATGACCTAGATTGGAGAGCAGACACAGAAGCATATCCCTCTCAGCACCATGAAGATCACGGCCAAAGCAAAAAGTTTGTTTGCAATGTTGAAAGAAAAGGCTAGACGCAACTACAATGTTGCACTTACTAGCTCTGGGTGATTTAAACAATTCAAGAATCGTTAGGCATTGCATAATGTGAAAGTGAGTGGGAGTCTGCGAGTGTTGATGTGAAGGCAGCTAAGGAATTTTTGGAAAGGCCTGATAAGCTGATGTGGAAGAAAATATCTTGCTAGAGACAATATTCAATATGGGTGAAAACGCTCTATTCTGGACATGGATGCCTAAGAGGACTTTCATCCATAGGAGGCCAAGTCAATGCCAGGTTTTGAGGCATTTAAGGGCAGGCTAATAGTCTTGCTTGAGCACAATGTTGCAGGCTACAGATTGAAACCTTTTGTGATCTGGCACAATGAGAATCCCAGGGCCTTCTCACATATCAATAAGCACACATGCCAGTGTCCTACAGGAGGAACAAAAAGTCATGGATGGCCCTAACCGGTTTGGCTCAGTGGATAGAGTGTCAGACTACAGACCAAAGGGACCCAGGTTCAATTCCAGTCAAGGGCACCTACTTCGGTTGCAGGCTCTTCCCCAGCCTGGGCCCTGGTCAGGGCACGTGCAGGAGACAACCAATCGATGTGTTTCTCTCACATCAATGGAAAACTATCCTAATGGAAAAATATCCTCAGGTGAGGATTTAAAAAAAAAAGAACTCGTGGATGATCCAGCTTCTCTTCCAAGAGGCCCTCCTGAATGGCTATGCCAGAGAAATGGGGAAGTACTATTTGGGAAATAACATACCTTTCAAGATTTTGCTTATTGTTGATAATGCTCCTAAACATCCTCCTTTTATTGGTGACCTTCATGCCAATACCAAAGCTGTGTTTCTCCTTCCAAACTCTGCTTCTTTGATTTTACCAATGAATGGACCAAGGAGTTATAGCAGCTTTTAACCCCTACTGCCTGAGTAGAACCTTTGTCCAGGCTTTGCTGTAACAGAAAACCCTGACGCAATTCTGAAAGGAATACAACATCCATGACCGCACCAAACACCTTTCACGATGATGTCACCGAGAAGTTTATGATGGCATCTGGAACACTCAAGAGGTTCATCCATGACTTCAAAGGATTTTCCAAGGATGAGGAGGTTGCAAAATGCTACAAGGCTGTGGTTAAGATGGCAAACAACTTCCATCTGGGTGTTGACGAGGGTGGCATTGAGGATCAACTAGACGTGGCTTCTGAGGAACTGACTAATGAGGAGTTGTTGGAACTGGAACAGGAACACACAGCTGAAAAAGAAGGAAGAGAAAGGAAAAGGGGAGGAAAGAAAAATAAGAAACTTCAAGAAAATTCAGTGAAGGGTTTAACAGAAGGTTTTGAGGACCTCTACAAGCACCTTAAAAAGACTGAAAACATAGACCCCCTCAACACTGAAAGGTTTTCATTAATAGAGAGGAATATTCATGGTGCAAACAAGCAAATCTATGATGAAAAAAAGAAAAAAGAAACAAACCAAGCAAAGCACCATGGGCACAGTTCTGACAACATCTCTTCAGGAAGAACCCCAGGAAGCCCTCCGGAGGTCCTCCAGGAGACAGCCTTGTCACAGAGCAGATGCAGCCCCCTGCCTGCTGTTCGCCCTGAAGACGTGGAGGCAGAAGACAGTGCTGGCGAGGACCCAGACCCTGGGTAGGCCTAAGCTAATGCATCTGTGTCTTATCTCTTACCAAGAGAGCTTAAAAAGTGAAAAAGTAGGAGACACCAAGATGGCGGCATAGGTAAACACCTGAAATTGCTGCCTCGCACAACCACTTCAAAAAGTACAACTAAAAGACAAAACGGACATCATCCAGAACCACAGGAAGGCTGGCTGAGTGGAAATTCTATAACTAGAAGGAAAGAGAAAAGCACACTGAGACTCAGAGGAGGTGCGGAAGTAAAGTGCAGAGGTACAGAGGCGCGCAGAAAGAGCTGGCAACTGAGGATGCAGTTGTCTTTTTCATTTGGGAGGGAGACACAAGTTCCCGACTGCTCTGAACTCCAGTTCCGGGCGAGTCTCTGGGGACCCAGACTCATACGGGGAGAAACTGGATTGTCTGGCATCGGGTGGAACTCGAGGAATGCTTTCTCTCAGAGGTGCTTGCAGTGATTACTGCGGGACACTGAGACACAGGGCCTCTTAGGGTAGGACTGAGGATCAGCCATAGCTGTTTGCTCCACCCTGTTGATTCCCTGAGACCCCGCCCCACCCAAGCTGTGCCCAGAGGCTTTTGCATATGAATGGCCTGGCCCTTTGCAATCT
>NW_005354291.1:18035244-18062745 GCF_000412655.1 Myotis brandtii
CTCGCGAGCCACATGCAGCTCTTTGGCCCCTTGAGTGTGGCCACGAAGTTTCAATCGCACTGTACGTGCGTACCCGCACGTGGTATTTTGTGGAAGAGCCACACTCAAGGGGCCACAGAGCCGCATGTGTCTCACCAGCTACAGTTTGCCGACCACTGGTCTAAGGGATTTGAACTTTAAAACTCTGGAGCAATCAGGTGATGGAATCCCAAATTTGTGCCCCACCGAAAGTCCTCGTCCCTGCTCACTGGAGCTGGATGAAGGAACTTGCATGCTGCTTCTCCTCGTGTCTGGAAAGTCAACAAACACACATCTATCAACAAGTGAATCTAAAAATCAAGTGAATAAATAATCTGATGAACAGAATAAACTGGTGATTATAATAGAATCAGGGGCATAGAAAGGGAGTGGACTGACTATTCTTGGGCGGGGGGGAAAGGGGTGTGGGGGATGCGGGAAGAGACTGGACAAAAATCGTGCACCTATGGATGAGGACAGTGTGTGTGTGGGGGGGGGGAAAGGGTAGAGGGGGGGGTGGGACCCGGGTGGAGGGGAGCTATGGGGGGAAAAAGAGGAACAACTGTAATAATCTGAACAATAAAGATTTAATTTTTAAAAAAAACTAAAAAAAAGTGAAAAAGTAAAAGCAGAATAAAAGCTTATAGAATAAGAATACAGAGAAAGAAAATATTTTTGTACAGCTGTACAATAATGTGTTTTTGTTTTAAGCTAAGTAGTTATTACAAATAGTTGAAAAGCTTTTAAAAATTAAAAAGTTTAGGAAGTAAAAAAGCTACAGTGAGTGAAGAAAGACATTTTTTTATAAATTTAGTGTAGGCGAAGTGTACTGTGCTTCTAAAGTCTACAGGGGTGTACAGTCATGTCCCAGGCCTTCACATTCACTCACCACTCACTCACTCACTCACTGGCTCACCCAGAGTGACTCTCAGTCCTGTAAGCTCCATTCATGGTAAGTGCCCTATACAGGTGCACCATTTTTTACCTTTTAAACCACATTTTACTGTACCTTTTCTGTTTATATATGTTTGGATACACAAATACTTACTATTGTGTTATAACTGCCTACAGTAATTGCCTACAGTGTTCAGTACAGTACCATGCTGTACAGGTTTTCGCCTGGGAGCAATATACCATATAGCCTGGGTGTTTGTGTAAGTGCACTCGGCAATGTTCACACAATGATGAAACTGCCTAAGATGCATTTCTCAGAATGTATCATCCTCATTAAGTGATGCATGACTGTTCGCATACTTTTAAAAATGCTGAGTAAACTATAATACATCCAGACAATGGAGGACAATACAGGTGTAAAAAATGATAAAGATTTCTGTGAACTGATATGGTGTGCTTACTAGGATATATTGTTACATGAAAAAAAAAGCAAAATATAAATGAATATAAATAACTGTAAAGGTTAAAGAGAACTCTAAAGAATACTCTAGGGCAGAAAGAGAGAAAGCCTGAGGAATGAAGAAACTTGGAAGAGGCCCCTCACCAGGAATGACATTCAGCCTCATTGAAGGGGAGGTAGTAGGTAGAGACCGTCAGTGAATGTTAAAAATCAGTGGGTTGCCTCGGCCGGAGCTGCCCCATATTCCCCAGACAAGCAGGAAATATCCTCTGCGGCGCAGGCAGGCTGGAGGCTGGCAGGAAGGACTACCAGCCAGGGCCAGCAAGCCAAAAGCACTCCCCTGGGGTACAAGTAGACAAGCCTGCAGACAGGCACACAAAAGGAATTGGGACCTTGGAAGCCTGCCCCCCAGCAGAGCAGCAAGAGGCCTAGAGTGTGTGATACCATGTTGGGAGGGCCACAGTGAGTTGGTCCCTGGGGCCAGGCTGTGAGCTCACTAACGGACCTGAATGGTCTGGACAAGCAGCTAAGGCCAAGCAGCACCGGGTTTTCCCACACACTACCGGCAGCCCTACGGTAGAGGGAGGGCATAAACAGCAGCACTCTACAATCAGGAAGAGAAGTCCCCCTCTCCTGTAGTCTCTCCAGGGCCCTTCACTGACAAATCATAATATCATGCTTGCTACAGAGGAGAAATGCTTAAAGGTTCTAGCCCTAGCCCTAATGGGTTTGGCTCAGTGGATAGAGTGCCAGCCTGCAGATCAAAGGGTCCCGGGTTCGATTCCGGTCAAGGGCATGTACCTCAGTTGCAGGCTCCTACCCGGCCCAGGGCCCTGGTCAGGGTTCATGCAGGAGGCAACCAATCAATGTTTCTCTCACATTGATGTTTCTCTCTGTCTTTCCCTCTCTCTTCCACTCTCCCTAAAAATCAATGGAAAAATATCCTCAGATAAAGATTAACAAAACAAAAAAAGGGTTCCAGCTCCATTATTGCAAAGTAGACAATGAACAATGAAGAGTGAATTTGAATTTGGAGATAAAGGGCAATAAGTTGATAACCAGCAGAGAAAACAAACACACATATAAACCTAACTATATAAGAGCTAATAAATAGCAACCACACAGAAAGGGAAGGAGAAAAAGGAGCTAACTAACCTCAGTTACTTTGAAAAACAGTATTTTCACTATATACACTGAAACTACAGATAAGACGAGCCATACACAAATGTACTTACAGGGATATGGGAATTCATTTTCTGTAAATTCTAGTATTGACCAATGACTATAAGTGATTATACTTACGGCTATCAGAGCCAGTTTTATCATTGTCTGAGAAAGGAGCCACAAATAAAGTGTAAGTTTAGAATAAACCTTGTAGTGGTCTATTGGAATTGGAGGTATCACTATGAGGCAATGATTTTTATTACATTTACAGAAAGATAGATTACAAATAGATACAGAAGTATGCGTATGCTCACATATATTTCTAGCTCTTTCCTCTGAAAGAAACTAGAAGCAATGATGCTCCAGTAGCAGTAAGAGCACCTGGTGCCAAGATCTTGGTTTCTGGACACCATTGTCCATCCAAAGGTGAAATGGCTCCTGCCATCGCTGGACAGGGAAAGTACACGATGAGTCTGGAACATCTTGTGGTGCCAGAAAGTAAGTGCTTTAAAACAAAATGATGGCAACATGTCAAAAGGACACTAGAGCCAATGGAAGGGCCTCTTCTGGGCAAATATGGGACAATTTGAACAAACAAAATAAATAATGGTGGTAACTAATTATAACCTACAGGATATAATAAGAATCCATGAGTCCATACTGATAAATAAGTAATTGAATACATAAATAAATGGGGAAAAAGAGAAAGCTCTTTCTTGAAGTAAAACTCTAGTAAATGTAGAATTAAAGATGAAAAAAGAATGTCACCATTTTCAACTACTATAGTAAAATTATTTCAGAAAGAATTATCAATGAATGATAAAAATTAGTGTCAAAGGTATTATGAGAAACAGGATACTTGCATAGTCTCAAAGTAGATCCCCTACAAAATGCTTATTAATTAAAAAGGAAAAATAGTTCATTTACAGGGGGGAAATCTAGCAGATGATACCATAACCAAATGATCAAAGTTAACATCACCAGCGATGGGACATGTCAGCATCCTGTGCCTCTTGGAATGATGTGCTGATCAAAAGATAACCTTTATGGTATTTTTATCAAAAATGAACAACCTAGCCCTAGCCGATTTGGCTCAGTGGATAGAGCGTCGGCCTGCGGACCGTAGCGTCCCGGGTTGATTCCGGTCAGGGGTATATACCATGGTCAGGGCACGTGCAGAAAGCAACCAATTGATGTGTTTTTCTCACATAGATGTTTCTCTCTGTCTTTCCCTCTCTCTTCCACTTTCCCTAAAATCAATGGGAAAATATCCTCAGGTGAGGATTAACAAAAAACTGAAAATAAAATGAACAACCTAAATTTATTCATGAAGAAACATCACACAAACCCAAATTGAGGAAAATTCCGCAAAAATGACTGGCCAGTAATTTTTTAAAGTGTTAAAGTTATGAAAGTCAAAGAAAGGCTGAGCAACTCTTCTACACTAAAGGGACTTGGATGAAGCAAGCCAAGCACTTAGGGTGCAAAATTTGAAGAGGCACTTGCTCTGAGGGTCATGCAAGCATAGAGCTGACCCTGAAAGACACCAAGGAGATATGACAATGAAATGCAACATGTCACTTGGTTTCAATCCTGGACATTGGTGGAAAAACTAGTGACATTTGAATAAGGTCTGTAGACTATATAATAGAATTGTATCGAGGTTAATTTCCTGATTTTGGTCACTGTACTATAGCTATGCAAGATTAATATTGGAGGAATCTGGATATGCAGGAATTTTCATACTGTTTGTGCAACTTTTTAAAGTTTAAAATTAATTTGAAATGAAAAGTTTAAAAGGTTTTAATTTAAAAAATATTAAAGACAAACAACCAGCAAGGGTACAGACTTCTGGTTAAGAACATAGCATAATGTCTTATACAGGAGCATTAATTAAGTCAGGAAATGATCATGTATGGTACAAGCATGGGCTTTGGGACCATCCAGATGTAGACTCAACTCTGGCCTTGTTATTCACCGGTTGTGTGATGTCAGGCTAGTTACCTAATCTTCATAAGCTAAAGTTTGCTCATGTATACAATGGGTCATCATAATAATACCTACTTCATATGACTATGATTGTCTACACTACTATCTCTATTATGATTATCTATATTCAATTGACAATATTCATAAAGAATTAATGAAAACTCAACCAATAGAATTTGCAGTAGCTGTTATTGTGCTGGTTACAATTAGCCATATCAATGACTAGGCTATTCCTTGTGAACAGTTACAATTAAGAACAAGTAGGTACCCACAAACTATGTTTCTAAACTTCTGATGCATCTCATTGTAAGTAAATCCAGTACATGAAATTTTATTTATTTTTTATTTTTATTTTAGAGAGAATAAGGGAAGAGAGATAGAAACATCAATAATGATAGAGAATCATTGATAGACTGCCTCCTGCACGTCCCCTACTGGGGATCAAGCCTGCAACTCGGGCATGTGCCCTTGACCGGAATTGAACCCTGGACCCTTCAATCCACAGGCTGACGCTCTATTCACTGAGCAAAACCGGCTAGGGCCAATACATGGAATTTTAAACTTACAAAACAAATAAGTAATGAGGGATTGTTTTTTCTTGAAACATGATTCATAGGCCTTTTTTGTAGCAAAGAGCATTTGGTTTACTTTTAATTTTGCAGAAATAGATGTATGACATAGAGCAATTATTTGTGTATTGTCTTAAGCAGACAGAAAGGGCCACCAGTAGGTGACTTAGTCATAGTGAGGATCTGGATCACTAATAAATTTTAAATGTTGGCTCTTTCAAAGGCATAAAGAGAAGCCAAACCCTGGTCTGTTCTAAGCAGATTCTGAACTGCTTAAATGTGATGACATAGACCAATATTTGAGGTTAAGGATTGCTTGTAGATTCGTGCTTTCTCCTTTAATCCATTTTTGAGATAACTCCAGCATAAATAATGTGCAGGCACAGTAGAGGGTTGAAATGGCTAAAGATATTCTATTCAGTGCTATTTCAGTGCTTAGTCAAACACTAACGTGTCTGATGTTTCTAGTAATACATTTATTTTATGAAAAGGATATAAGATCAAGAGACTTCTGTGGCAACTGTTCCATATATAAATGAGAGATGCAAACCATCCCAAATAATATATGCCAATCTGCTGTCTTCCAAATATTTCCAATAATCCTTTAAGTCTAGGAACAAACATTAAATTCCTGAATAAATTCTCTTATCTTTAAAATCGGCTCCAACGTTTTGGAAACCTTAGCTTTTAAATATTAACCAAAAAGAGTTTCCATCCAGTCATTTGGAAACACAACTCAAATTCACGTTAACTTTAACCAAGGCAGAGATGTTGTTTTGTGATCTTTCACTGACCCCTGACTGATTCCTAAGCACTCTGGCCACACTGAATATTCCAAAACATCTTTGCCTTTGAGTCCTCACCCACCACTGTTCCACTTCACTCGACAGTGGCTCCTACCTGATGTTGCTAAGATCTAGTATATTTAACATGTCATCTAAATCACTGGGCTGATATCTACACCCTCTTCAGCCCCCATTACTCGTCCAGCATCCGAACAAGTGGTGACTTTCTTCTTCTTCAAGACTTACCCCTTTGCTTGGTTTCTCAATCTTATTCCCAGAAGCATCTTCCAACTTATTTTTTTCTGATTGTCATTCAATACATAGCTTTCCCCTATACTTTCCCTGAATATTTTGCTATTCAGTTATTTCTACACTAACAGTGTCCCTGCCCAAATCTTTGATTTCTCCTTTAAACCTGACATCTACCCTCACTTCTCTACTGACACAAATCCAAGGGCCTGTCGTCTCTCTCTCTGCCACTTGGGACTTTGGTGAACACACTGGGCTCAGTCCTAACTCTAAACCTTTGCTCCTTATGTGGCCCCACCTGAAATCTTTCCTCTTCTTCATTTATCTCAGTCCTACCCATCCTTAAAGGTCCAGCTTGAGCCCCTTTTCACCTAAGTCTCAGCAGAACTGCTCTTCTCTGAAATCTTGTAATACTGTCAACAGGACCCACTGTATCACAGAGGTGCATCCAAGTTATGCTCTGAGGAACTACACAGTACCGGCTTCATGCAATCTTGCCTAATTGCTCCTTCTTGGCCAGCGAGTGAGGATGTACCCTAGTCATGCTAACTGGACTCTCCCCTTAAAATATGAATGTTGAATAGAGTGACCAAAAGAGACAATAGATGGAGCTAAGCCACCCCGGCTGCAGGGTCCTGGTGAGCCTGTGTCCCAGTCCCACCCCCTTGATCTTGGGAGATATAGGTTCTGGTCTTCCTGGACTTGGCTCTTGCACATTTCTTTCATTTCTGTGACCCACCCTTTTTCTCTTTTCCCCTTAAGTTGGCCAAAATAAATGTCTCTCCCTATATGCAAATACACTTAAATAGGACTCTCGTATTGTCTTTTATTACTGTTTAATATGAGGGGAGAGGAGCTAATTAAGTCTTGTGAACCAATGAGATAGGAAGTTTCTTGAGGGAAGAAACTCTGCCTTAAGACTCTATATAACTTATATAAAATTTTAACAATTCAACTGCATGATAATAGTCATATGAAAATCTTCACCCATAAATAAGAATAACTACCTGAGAGCATCTTTTTTATTCTATGTTGCGGTTTAGGATCCTTGATTAATTCCATAAACACATCCCAAGTGCCAACTGTTGACCATGCACTATAATAGACTTTGGAGTTGTGCACACACAAGATGAAAAAGACAAAAGACAGGGCAGCTGCCTGGCTCCTGTATCTGGAGTTCTTTTCAGTTTAACTGTGTCTTAGTGATTATTAGTACCTAGTGTTAATTTGGCACTTTTATTTCTGAAGTATTTTCAAATATAACACATCATTTGTTGTTTGTATTATATACAGGGTAAGCTGCTGTTGGGTCATGTGACCAAGATCAAAACCAGATCTGCAACAAGAAGATAGGTCCCTTGACTTATTACACTGATGTTCCTTCCTTCTCTCTCTACCACATGAGAAACGTTTCCTTCAGGACACAATTAAATATGGGTATTATATTTTATTTAATTCCCACATTACATCCAACTCATAGGTTATTCTTTTGTTGCACAAGATAAAGGCAATTTCTGAGTTTTTGCTTGAGGAAATCAACAGAAGTATTAGCTGGTTCTGGGACATTTGACTAACAAATATTTACGTAGTGCATGCTACATACAGTGCTTTGGGCTCTCCTGTGATGATAACACCACTCAGGACATACATAGTCCCTGCCATCAGCGAGTTCATGGTCTTGTGGGAGAACAGCTGAGCACCAAGTATGTGCTAGGTGCTAGGATGAGGAAATACAGCATATAGTCATGTTCCCCAAATGTTTATGTTCACAAAGAATCTGAATTTAATTTCTCAGTCTCCCCAATCATTTGTATATTGATTGAAACTTATCAGCCTTGTTCTTCCCCCTTATTTCAGAGCCAATGGCCCTTCATCTTCACAGCATCCCCTCTCTCCAAATGTTCCCCTTTCCTCTTCATAGTCTCCTTAATTCCATATTTCTAAAGTGGTTTCTAACATTGTTATGGACCCACAGAGCATTCACACAAATGCTGGTGGACCTTCAATGGTCCTCAGAGCTCTGTAAAAAAATATCCTTCCCTGAGAAGCATAAACTTGTCTCTGTTCTATTGTCAAAGGTCCACGACAGGACCAGAGGGCCAAGAGTCAAAGGGTACACCAGAAATGTCTTCTTTAGGAGTGCTTTTTGGCAAGTAGGATGTCTGAATGTGTCCTTCTGCTGTTTTGCTTGTAGGGTCAACAGAAGTATATAAAACTTCTCAACTTTCTTCAAAACATGTACCATGACACTGACTTAATACAAGGAATAGCAACAGTAGTAGTTAGTTACAATGCAAAACTAGACTAGGACACATCTGTTGAAAGGGGAGTGTCCTGATATAAAGACTGGATTTTACCAGCTTAGAGTTCACATTTATCAATTGCTAAAATGTACAATTTTATTGACAGTCTTAAAGATGTTACTGTCATATTTTTTAAAAAGCAATTTGTATAGGGTTTTATTCTCATTTATAGTTACTATTAATGTAGGAAGATTGGGGCACTGCTATGATGATTTGTGGGGGAGGGGAAGTGAGAATATGAAAAGATTTTATACTCAGTACATTTCTAAACCATTGCAGGTGAGAGACATTTGAGAAACTACAAAATGTAAAATGAGGTCAAGCAGTGATTAAAAAGCCTGTATAGTTCTTTGATCATAATACCTAGCACTTTTTCAGGGAATTTGCTAACATTAATTACTCCTTGCAGCATTTTCATTACATAATACCAACAGCTGCATTTTGTCCTCATTGGTGAAGATGCATAAAAAGGGAGTTAGAAGATTGCTCAGATCTGGACAGGAGTTGGAGGCAGAGCTAGTTTCTAAATCTTGCATTTATAGCACATCATTAAGAGCTCCAGCTTTGAGAAAAGACCAACCCAGGTCCATATTCCAGCTCTGTCACTTAATATCTGTGTGATCCTAGGCAAGCCACTTACTAAGTCCCAGTTTCTCCATCTATAAAATGAGAACATGTGCTAGATTGCAAAAATGGGTCCAATTGTTTACCATTCCCTTTATCTAAGGCAGTGGTTCTCAACCTTCTGGCCCTTTAAATACAGTTCCTCATGTTGTGACCCAACCATAAAATTATTTTCGTTGCTACTTCATAACTGTAATGTTGTTACTGTTATGAATCGTAATGTAAATATCTGATATACAGGATGGTCTTAGGCGACCCCTGTGAAAGGGTCATTTGACCGCCAAAGGGGTCGTGACCCACAGGTTGAGAACCGCTGATCTAAGGCCTTTTGCTATGCTACTTTCCAGGGCTCTCCCAAGGGATGGAGTGCATAATTCCACCCTCTTAGACCTAGCTATGCGACTTGCTTTGACCAATGGCATATTAACACACAAGTTGGAAGCAGAAGGTTGAAATGAACTTACGCAATTAAGCTTGTACAGAGCTTGCAATCGCAATTGCCAAGAGAATATGCTTAGCCCAGTCTATCGGAGGATGAGAGACAAATGGAGCGCTGAATCTCCTCATTCATCCCAACCAAGGCCAGGTTAGCTTAGTCTTCAGTGAGCCAAGTCCTATGTGTTGTGAGCCAGTCTAGCCATGATTGGAGATCTGTTGAACGAATCATCTTAAGTGTACAAGCAATAAATAGTTATTTTTGCATGCCACTGAGGATTTTGGGGTTTTTGTTATATATCATTGCTGTGACAATAGATAACTGATACATGATGGTAGTACCCATCACATACATATCAATGTAATTGAGAAAATACATGTAAATCACTTAAGCACAGTACCTAATGATAATAATAACAACCACATAATAATATGTGCTGTTCTTTCAGAGAAACAATTACAGAATACACAAAGGTATCGGCAAGTCAGTTCATCTGTGGATCCTGAACAAGACCTATCTCATTGAAAAAAATTTTTTTATAAAATCAGGCAATTTTTGTTTCCAATTTTTGTAAAGAACCAAGATGATGATCCAATTGCTTTTTTAAGCTTGTAAGTATCCTGGGATCTGTTCTTATAAGTAAAACACCTCTTTTCCTTCTAGAAGATTTACTTTGCTAAAATTAAAAAACAACAACAAAAACACACGCACACACACAGAGTAGGATAAGACATTCAAATCGGAAAAGTACTGACAAAAGCCAAAGGCTAGCCTCATGAATACACCCAGTGGAGGGCGTGGCAGGGAACAACACTCACCATCCTTTTTGCTCTTTTCCTATTTGGGTGATCTTGAAATAGTTTAGTTTGCTGGTTGTAAAATGTGAGCTCTAGAGTTTAAATTCTGATTGTGCCCCTTACTAGCCCTGTGATCCTGAGCAAGCTAAACTCTATAAACCTCTATAAACTTATTTAAATGGGGAAAAGGACAGTAATCTCCTAAGGTTGCTACAAGAATCATATACTATCTGCAAAGCCTGTAGAACTGTGCCTGGTGCACAATAAACAGTCAATAAATATTAGCTGTTGCTCGTTAGTCTAGTGAATGAGTCTGTTTTCTGACAACTGCATTTCTAACTTAGCTAGATTGTAGAGAACACCACTATCTATGCAAGGTGGGCCTAATTGGCCTTGATTCAAAACAGCCTATTAGTATTGAACTACCTGGACCCACCCTAAATCTAGATTAAAAACTGAATCTCAGGTTTTACACTCCAGTGTAGGGAAAAGCCACACCCATAAGAGAGAAGGAGAAACAGGGTGTGGACACATGCCAAGAGAGAGGTTTCTCAGCTGCTCCCAAGCCATCTTATCTAGCTTCTTATGATAGAGAGTTGAAAGTGGCTTCTAACTTTGCACTGTATTTCTGTACATTAGAACAAAGCATATCAAATGCCCTTCACCTAACCAAAGGCATGAATAGAAAAGTGACTCTCCCCACCTTAGACACCAGCATTCTTCCTTTTTCAGATATTTTTCTTATTTATCCAGTGAAATTAACTATTAAAGCCATGGTCTACCCTAGGTTGCTGTCTTGCTCAGGAAAGATCAGGAGAGAAATAAATAAACAAACAAACAAACAGATGCCCTGGCCGGTTTGGCTCAGTGGATAGAGTGTCGGCCCAGGAATGAGATGTCGTGGGTTCAATTCCCGGTCAAAGGCACGTACCTGTACCTTGCTCGCAGGCTCGATGCCCCGGTCAGGTGGGAGGCAACCAAGTGATGTGTCTCTCTCACATCCATGTTTCTCTCTCTCTGTCTCTCCCCCTCTCTTCCACTCTCTCTAAAATTCAATGGAAAAAATATCCTCCAGTGAGGATTAACAAAAACTAACAAACCTTACTCTCTTCTTCCTGGAGCCACCTCCTCTACGTCCTCTCACCCTCTCCTGCTCATTTCTTCCTGGTGTCAGAGATTTCATCCCCTCAGGGCCTTTGTAAATGGCTCTCTGTTGTGGTTCCCAGAAGCTGCGGCAACGCGCTTGTCATGACATTAATTGCATTAGCCCAGTGCCACAGTCGGCCCCAATTCTCCTTCTCATCTTGGAGCTGGCTCAGCTATGCTACCCAACCCAGCAGCATGAACAATGAGCACCAGGTGAAAATATGGCCCAAATAATTTGCCAGCACTATATAATTCCTGAAATTACTGCCACCTCATAAAAGTTAACAATACAAACTTTCTCCCATTATCAATTCAGTCTGTTGCTCCCACAGAGAAATTTCAGGCCAAAATTCTGCCCTACACTATTTCCTTTTACTGACTCAGTTCCAGGCAGAAGAGATGGTATTTGGGCCTTCGGGTGCAATCTGGGTCCTTTGTCAGCAGCTGCACCCTGGGCCATCAGCCAGTATAATTGGAATAGAACCTTAGCACCTTCAAAATTTTATTATTTCAACCCTAAGGCACTCTTTTCCCTCTTTTCTCAAATACTTAAGGGTCAACAGAACACATAGGAATATCAAAGTATCAGCCTTAATCCCACAAAATCCAGAAGCATTAACAAATTCTCAGCAATTATCCATCCAAGCAAAAGATAGCATTTCCCAGAGCACAACACATTATATTCCAGACATTTATTGCTAGTGCCAGCTACAGACCGTTGTAAAGATTTGGTGTTATGCAGGTCTGCAAGAAAACAAAAAAGGGGAAAGACCACTTCCTTCAAATGCCAGTAAATTTTTACCAACCATCAGAATTCAGATCCTGGAAAGTCAAGTTCAAGGGAAAGAGAAATCCCACGTCAAGACCTAATCATGTGTGCTCCTTGCCAGGCTTTGCCTACAAACTAAGTTTATGTACACAATTAAAATGGCAACTTAAAAATAAAAAAAATGAAGGATGTTCTATTGCACTCATGGCTAACTCTGTTCTTGCCAAGGGTAATCAACAGTGAAAAGATAAAACCATCAGTATTTGAATTTAAATGTTAAAATAATAATCAAGCCTATGGTCTCCCTAAGGTTAGTTTATAATAAAAATAACTTCTTGATCCTGGAAAACTTATCTGGTTTCTTTCATTCTCTACTTAATGACTGAAGTTATTATTTCCATGGTGGTCTCCAAACCACACTTGGTTTCTATGTAGATTGGCATGTCACCTCCAACAATTTCACCAGCTGCCTTTTCCTCTCCAGGGAATATGATTAAAATATTAATCCAGCTCTGGATTAGTCTAGCAAAAAGAGTTATATAAATCAGTCTCCACACAGCACACTATCTGCTCTTCAACATGCGACGTGTCCTCCCTTTTATGTGTTCTGCCTGCACAGGAAAGTTACAGGGTCTAGCAAAGCAGATATAAAATTTTTATCTCTCTGCCTCTCTGCTGTTTGTTCTTTCTGACTTCTCAAACCTGAAAATGGGAAATTGCATGCCTGAGTTCAAAATGTACCTTTCTAAATGAGAAGAGATGAGCTGGAGGACGACCTTGGGTGTCTAAGTCGCCCGACCTTGGCTGCCCAGAGCTGTCTGGCAGCAACGGCTTTCACAAGCACAGGCGGGGACAGAGGCCCTGCTCAGTCAGCTGTGCTTGTTCTTTCTGACTTCTCAAACCTGAAAATGGGAAATTGCATGCCTGAGTTCAAAATGTACCTTTCTAAATGAGAAGAGATGAGCTGGAGGACGACCTTGGGTGTCTAAGTCGCCCGACCTTGGCTGCCCAGAGCTGTCTGGCAGCAACGGCTTTCACAAGCACAGGCGGGGACAGAGGCCCTGCTCAGTCAGCTGAGACAGCCTTCTCCGGTGGCGTGGCGCTAAGTCACCGTTTGTCTACCCACTGGAGACTGTCCACAGCTGAAAGCCATCACTCAGCAGGCATTTCCTGAAACCGCCCTTGGGCCTAGCACTGGGCTAAGTCCTGGCTTTGGGGGAGCTTACAATCTAATTACTATAATTAGAGCCCCACAGAGTGTTAAACTAGGTGACACTAAGTAAGTGTTTAAAGAAAACAATCTCTGTGGGCTGCTGCAGTAGTTGGGAAACATTTCAGGGCGATTGCAGGACTCTGAAGGGAAGAGTAAGAGAAAGCTGGAGCTTTCTGAGGTGATGAAATATGCTCAGGATGAAAGAACCCGGTGCTGAGAGGGGAGCTTACCTGCGGAGCAGGCCCACAAAGGAGGGTGCTGCCGGGTTCCCCTGGGCACCCTACCAGGGGCGCCAGTCACTAAGAAAATGGTTTTGCTCTCAGGTCCAGAAGAAATGTAATCTTTCCTGAAATTGCTTAGCATCTGAATGGGATGGTGATGTGGCCAATGGAAAGATCAAGCTGACGTCCTTAGCTCAGGCCTCCAATACAGACATGTCACTGAAAGAAATGGCTGTCGATGCCAGTACAGCTGCATTAAAAGCTGCGAGCACTTTCCCAGGAAATCAGAATCACCAGTAGAGTGGTGGGTCTCTTTCCAAAGAATGATCAAGCAGTAGAATTCACTTCCACGAAGGTAAAAGTCATACCGCAGGTTTCAGTCAAAGAAACGAATGAAAATAGCAATACTCTGTTTGGTTGTTTTCCCTTAATTATTAACTTAGTGTTCATCTGTGTATTTTCACTGAACTCCATGCGTTACAGGACAAACGAGTCTCAGGAACGATCAGGTTTCTCCAGTTCTTCCCGTGGTTAATGACAGAGCAGGGGGGCAGGGGTGAGGGCATTTTTCAACCTGGCAAACTTGGTTTTCCAAACGAAAAATTCTCAGGGCCCATTTTCTCCCTCATGGTTGGCTAAATTGCTGACTGAATGGACCAGGTAGTCGGTTACTTCGGAACTCTTATCTCTGATTATGAGGTAAAACTGAAATGTACCTCTAGCCCCCTTCTGGGAGGGATTGTTTTTAATGGAGGAAGAACAATCTTATTTCATTCCAAGTATCATTGCAGATCAGGTTTTCATAAGGCAGACAGGGGCCTTGCTTAAAATATAGGGTGTTCCCAAAAATGTATACACACTTGGAGTAACTATTAATTCCTGTGGGTTAAATCTGAAAAGAAAGAAACATCAACTGAGCTATCTGGGGAAAAAAAAAAAAAAAGGTGTATACATTTTTGGGAGGAAACCCTGTAATATTTCTGAACAGTTTGTTGACACTTCAGCCTGGGATCCAACAGCAAGGTTTTCTGTGGATGCTGGAGGCCAATTAAAGGAGATATAGGGTTCACTCAGCACTGAGCTCTAAGGAACCCTGCCCACTGCTCTCCACGTACGACTCTAACGTGGGCCTGCAGTGCACCACTCTCTCCCACAATCCTCCATGTTTATGACCAGCGAGCACATGGGCTGCAGGCCCAGAGAGGCTGCTTCTCAGTCACCACCATCTGAAAATGCGGTTCATTGTGCCAACTGCACACCCAGGGCTCTTCCAGACCAGCACCTCCAGCCCTTTGCAGCAAACACACATGAAGAACGGGCGTTCCCGGGATCATGCACAGCTCTCTGAATGCTGGCTCCAACCTCACTCCCTCTCCAAAACAAGAATGTGTGGCAGGATTAGAGGAGACACAGTGCCATAGGGAAAGACTTGAATCTACTTGAAGGTATGCTTTGAACAAAAAGGAAGAATTCAATGATGTCAGCACGTTATTAAGAAAAAAATGAATTGAAACATTTCAGAGTTGCAACACGTTGTTGAGAACTGCTGCCTTTGACACCAAACAGCTTGGAACACCTGGCACCGAAGTCACACAAATGGACTGCAACCAGTCAGTCTCGAGGGCTACCCCGCCTGGCGGCCTGCCCAGCAGGGCAGGTGCCACCTGCTGCCCTTTCTCAGTGGAGAAGGTACCAATACTTCCGACTGTATGGAGAGACAGCCTGCCTGAATTCAAATCCTAGCTTCAGATTTTTTGCTCTTCACTGGGGCTGTTCCCAAATACTCCAATTGTCCTTCTGGGTAGATGGTAGATTACATTCCCCGCCACCTTGAACGTGGGCGTGACTATGTGACTTACTTTAATTCTTTGGTGAGCAGAAGTGATGTGTCACTTCTGGGCAAAAATTAGTAAGCCCTCCTGACTCAAGAGTGGTCCATGGTGGGGCAGTACAGAAATCGCTCAGAAGTTTGCTAAAAATGCAGGATCTCAGGCCCCTCCCAGTTCTCTTGAATCCAATGTGCATCTAAGGAGCTCCCCGGGTGATTCAGATGCGCATTCAAGTTTGGGAAGCTCTGCTCTAGACATAGAGCATTGTTCACCACTTCCCTTTGCCCTGCCACGGTGACTGGTGATGATCCTGATGGGGGAGTTATGGCTACCCCCTGGCCTGACGGAGATGGACAAGAAGTGCAGCATGAGAGAATTCAACCTTTGTTCTCAGCCACTAACCCATAAAGAGTGTTACCTTGCAATGACCTAGCCCATTCTGACATGGTCACTTAGTACTCTGAGACCCTGGCCAAGGTATTTAATCTCCTGTGCCTCAGTTTCCCTGATGTAAAATGGAGATAATAGTACTGAATCAAAGGATTGTAATGAGGATTAATGAGGTAACATATGAGCACCTAGTAAGGTCTAGGTAAATATTGGCTTCTATTATTAACAAGTTCCATCCCTAAATCTCTACTTCCAGTCTGCTTACCTCAGTGACTGGAGTGTGACAACCTCTGTCCCTGGCAGTCCTCTTCCCAAACCACATATACTCCAGGAACAAGTATGAAATCACACATCAGAAAGAGAATGAAAAATTACTTCTTCTCAGAAAGAAGTTGGGGATCTTCATTACAGTCACTTGGCCCACGCATTCATCACCTGTGTCTTCCATCGTTGTCGCTCTCCTACTCTAATATTGCAGATGCTAACCCTCACCCTCTTGCTTACCTTCCCAAATCCTACGGGCCTTTCAGGGCACAGCTGGTCTCCCTCCAGGAAGTCTCCCTCAAATACTTCTTTACTATGCAATTTAGAATTTGGACCTAGTATTTGTCTATTACACATAAGACCTGGTCCTAAACTCAATGCTGGGTGAATAATAATAATAATAATAATAATAGAACACCTAATACATGTTTGTTTTTTGTCTTTCTTTCAAACTCGTGTATGTGATTCTAGCATCAAAGGGTTACCAAACGTGTTGCAGAGAAAATTGGGGAAGGTCTGAGATAGGGGATGGTATGGAGATAGATTCTGGTTTTTAAGAGTCCAATAGACTTTTGACATTATAGTAACGGTTCCTAAAGGTGATAAATACTTGATAGCATTTTTATTATGATGATTATAAATAAAATGTATTGTTTATTTGAAACACTAATAAAATGATAAATTCTTTTCTCCTTGCCACTCTCTTAAAGTGTATATAAGAAAACAAAATATTTTAAGGCGGAATAAATATGTCAGTGTCTTGGATCTCTCTTTCACATTTATAAACCAATGTTAAAAAATCATGGTACTGAAGCAATTCACCACAGTTGCACAATGAGCCACATTATTCAGTTCCAAAATCACAGAACTTGAACAAGCACCTTGGAAATCCAACCTCAACATTTTAGAATCTCTAGGCCAGGGGGCAGCAAACCTTCTCTTAAAGGGCCAGACAGGAAGTAGTTAGGCTTTGGGAGCCATAGACAGGTCTCTGTCACAACCACTCAATTCTGCCATTGTTGTCAGAGGCAGCCCTAGACAACAGAGAAACAAATGGGCATGGCTGCGTTCCAAAAAACCTGAATTTATGGACTCCGAAATTTAAATTTCATTTAATGCTCACCAGTCACTAAATTATTTTGATTTTTTTCAACCTTTTAAAAAGGTAAGCCATTTTTAACTTGTGAGTAGTACCAAAATAGGCAGCAGGCTGGGTTCGGCCCATGGGCCATTCTTGCCAACTCCTGCCCTAGACTCCCAAGTTCATGCTTCTTCAACTGCAACATTCACTTAAAAATCAGGTAAGAAGTAATCCCCTGAGCCTGTTTTTATTAACTCCACTTGAAAAAATGTAAGATCCTAAAGATGTCAAACTTTCACCAGAACTTATACCCATAAAAATAACATCACCCATCACCCCTTCCCTCACCACATACAATTAACAGTTATGGGTTAGAAAATAGTTGGCAGCTGTCTTCATGGATGAAGTCAATGTAGTCTCATTCCTCTGCCAAAAGGCAGGGAAACCAGTTCTCGGTGCCTCTTCTCCAGTTGCTGCAGAATGACGGGGAAGGACAAGCTTTGGCTTCAACGTGGATTTTTAACCGGGAATCTCACTACTTTAAAACATTTTTAATTTTTTTTTTAAGAGCCTTGGCTTTTGCTATTTTTACTGATGCTCATTTTAAACGTAGCAGTGCTTGAAACATTTTAAGTCTAGATGTCTCTATGGAAACCCAAGAAAACTATTTTATGGCCAAATGACTACCTACCTAGAATTACACATCCTATTGGATCACTACGGGCCATCTGTGATTCCAGAAACATCTTAGGCCTATTTTCCCAAACTCTATTTTTATCAGATATAATTAAGTTGATATAATTATTTGTTTTGCTGAGGCGGTCAAGAGAGAAAGAACTAATTTCTGATACTTCTTTCAATTTTTTATTAAGACATCCCACTTTAAAACTGTCTTATTAGGGAATTTTGTAAATTTTGGCAAACATAATAAAAAATAAAGCATACAATCGAATAGTTTAACAGTTGCTTTGAAATTTATGTCATTAATTTTCTTCCCCTCCTTTCTGCCAATGTCAAATACACTTAAAAAACAATGTAACTGTTTCCCAATCCAAACTGTTTATTCATTGAAAATGAAAAAAATAAAAAACACACAATCTATAAAAATAAAAGTGTAATATGCAAATTGACTGAACAGCAGAACGACCGTCCAGAAAACCACAACCACGCTATGACACACACTGGCGCCAGGCCAGCCAAGTCGGGTGCGATCCAATTGGTCAGGGGGCCCTGCCATTGCCCCATGATTGCCCCACAGAGGGAGGCCCAGGCCATCCTCTACAGGGTGATTGGGGGTGGGGGTGCTCCTCAATCGATCGGGGATGGGGAGGGCTCCGCAATTGTCCCAAAGAGGGAAGCCCAGGCCACCCGGCTGATGGCTCTGCGGCAGGTGTGTGGGGCCAACCAACGACTACCCTTGCACAAATTTCATGCATCGGGCCTCTAGTAATTATATAGTGTAGCATCAGATAAAATCTTCACCAGGTGAAGGAAGATGGCTTTTGGGTACCTCCAGATATGACACTCTGAGAACATAACCTCACCTAGAAGGCATAACCTGAATCTAATCATGACTAAACCCTATTATGAAGGAAAAAAGGAAAAGTTGGGGCAGATGGACTGTATGATTTTTTTAAATGTCCTAAAAAAACAGAGAGGCCATGGAAATGTTCGACTAAAAGAAGCTAAAGACACATGAGACACATGATATTGGACCCCAGAATGGATCTAACATTGCAGGGGAGAGTAGGGGGCGGCATAGTAGATAAAAGTAATCTATCAATGTGATTATATAAGAGAATATCCTATGCTTAGGAAATACTGAAACATTTCAGGGTAAAGGACCGGGATGTATGATGCATGTAATTTTGTACCAAATGGTTCAGAAAAACCATTATATATCAATAGAGAAAGAAGAAAGTGAGCAAATAATAAAGCTAAAGGTGTAAAATGTTAACAATAGGTTTGAAGAATAAGGGATACATGGGTATTTTTGCAACTTTGCTATCATTTGAAATTATTTCCAAACAGAGAATTTAAGGAAAAATGAACAGTTCTTGCCTACATTGGCTGTCTAATATGTCTCCATGATATTCCAAATACAACACAGGAAGTGATGCTTGCGCCAAGTAACATGAAAGTGCAAAGATATTTTAACATGATCTCTTATCAGTGATTGAAGCCTGCCAGAGCATTATATACCACCCATTCTCAGCAGAGTCCATTGCAAAAACCAGTAAACATTGGATACTCTAGCAACATATATGCAATCACTTGCCAGTAATCTCTCTAAATAGGGTAGAAATTCTAAAACCTTTTTGCATCCCACAACTTCCAGAATTATCTCATACACAAAGCAAGTCTCTCAGCTAGTCTCTTAGATAGTCACTATCAGCATCAATCATTTGGAGTCAATCTTTTTAACTGGAGCATCTTAATATTTTAAGCGATGTCTAAGTAGCTAGAGAATGTAGTACTCAGAAAGCAGGATCGCCTCATCAGATATCCACAACTCCTCCCCACCACCTCGAAATTGCCGTCAGAATTCCTCAGCCTTAATGTCTATGACCCCATAATGGTCCTATACCAGCACAGGAGGTGCCAACCTCCAATCTGCAATACACCATCTATACTGACTCCCCCCCCCCCCAAAAAAATAATAATTAGGCAGGGAACTGTGCCTAAGACCAAAAATTTAGGAGACTTTTCTAAGTCAGTCACTGGGTAATTAAAAAGGTCATAACCAAAATTAAAATTTCCAGCCATGCTTAAGAATTAGAAAATACCCACTCTCCAAAACACAACAAAACCAGAACATATATATATATTGGTAAATCTTTTCTATCCTTTCCTGTTTATAGTTTTATTACTTTCTAGATCCTTTTAGTAGTGACTATCTCTGGGCTAAAATAGCCACATAGCATTTTTGGTTTTGGCTTTTTACCCTAGATAGTCTCTTTATTGCTCATTTCCCCCAAAATTCCAATTAATAATTCTATTTAACACTTGTTTACTAAGAACCTACTTGGCATACGATGCTTAACCAGAAATACTGGGTGGTATTCTCTGGAGGAAAGATTCCAAGTTTTTTTGTCTGCAAATAATCCTCCAGAAAATGATATGAAGACAATAAGTGCAATGACGTCTGCTTGCCGAAAAGCATAAGGAGCCAGAAATGAATTATGACCGACTACAAATAGGAATAAACTAGTCAAAGCACTAAAATTTAACGAGAGGATAATCTTAAAAGAAGGGGAAATTGAAGAGAAGTTACATGTAACACAGATTTAAAATCATGCTTATTCTTCTCCATAAAACTCAAATGCAGTTAAAAACGCACACGTACAAAATAGAGCAATTATAAATCCTCTGAAGCATGTCACTGTGATTAGCTGCTTCTCTCAGCAACATAAAAAGACTTTCACAATTACTTTCCAGCCTGTAATGTAATTCAAAACAAACAAGTCAGAGACATCGCTCAAATGGCAGAACCAACAATACAGATGCTTTGTATCAAGGAAATGAACCCACTGAAGAAATGCAACTGAGGAGCTGCTGTCCAGGGCCTGGAGCCGGGCTTCCGGTAGAACGTGGAGGCCCCCTTCTGGGCAGACGAGGAGCACTGCAGCCCAGCTCTGAGCACTGCAGCCCAGCTCCGCATCACTGAACGCCAGTCAGCGCGAATATCTGGGAGTGCCTGCTGTGGATACCCTTTCCAGGGCTGTGTTCACACTGTACAATTTCAGACTTTAAATTCTAAATCTGAATTTTTATAAAAAGAAAGAACTGTATACGATTTCAGATCAAAGTAACCATTCTATTTAATTGTGCAACCAGCCCTAGCTGGTTTGGCTCACTGGATAAAGCGTCGGCCTGGGGACTGAAGAGTCCCGGGTTCGATTCCGGTCAAGGGAATGTACCTTGGTTGCAGGCACATCCCCAGTAGGGGGTGTGCAGGAGGCAGCTGATCGATGCTTCTCTCTCATCGATGTTTCTGACTCTCTATCCCTCTCCCTTCCTCTCTGTAAAAAATCAATAACTAGCTGGTTTGGCTCACTGGATAGAGCGTCGGCCTCGGGGCTGAAGAGTCCCGGGTTCGATTCCGGTCAAGGGAATGTACCTTGGTTGCAGGCACATCCCCAGTAGGGGGTGTGCAGGAGGCAGCTGATCGATGCTTCTCTCTCATCGATGTTTCTGACTCTCTATCCCTCTCCCTTCCTCTCTGTAAAAAATCAATAAAATATATTTTTAAAAATAATTGTGCATCCAGCATTCCCACCACCAATGGCATGCCCATTCTTTTTGCCTAATCCGGACCACCCTCTCACATGCTGTATAATCTATTCTGCTTAGTATCTGTCTCCCCTGCTAGAACATAAGCTCCATGAGGGCAGGATGCTTTGTTTTGTTCACTGATTCCCAATACAGTTGCTCAATAACAAAGAAGGGATTGTCCCCTTTATGCTTTTATCTTCTATTTTTAACATTATCCATCTTCAAAAAAGGCACAAATACGGTTTTATTTTAGCAATATGTTGCAATTTCAAATGACACTTAAGCACTTGTTTTAGAATATGCATTTTCTCTAAATGCTTTATAAAGGCAAAAATCTGTTCAAAAGACCATATAATCATGGTCTACAGGTATGCAACGTAGACAATTTCCAAGAACGTCACGGGCCCCCAACACTCTGGGAGAACATGGTGGCTGCAAAGAATGAAGAATGCAATTCTGCAATGCCAGGCGTGGGGCAGGGGTCCGCAGTGGCACAGCCCGGTGCAGACACGCCAGGTAATTGCACCTGCAGGTACCTGCTCTGACAGCACTGTCCTGAACTGGTGATGCTTTTGGCAAGAAGTGCATTGTCCTGCTTACTAATTTCTAAAACCTCAAGCTTTTACTTTCCAGCTTGTGGAAAAACTGATTAATAGTTTATTGCAATTGTCAGACTTTGTCAAAGTGTTCATTTGTTCCTTTAACAGAGGAAATGATGAGAGACCATTTTTCCCACAGGTTAAGGACGATATATAACATCTGATTCGATGATGTCACCAGCATTCAGGCAAGAATTTCATCCAGGGGCATTAGTCCTTTGTTAGAACAAACTCAGGATCTCTGACACTCCTTTTTCCGAACCTTTGATTTTGGTGCTGTGAGAAGGACAGAAAAGAAAAAGAGAAGGTGAAGAGGCAGGTCGTGTCAGACTCTCTTTGTCCTGATTTGTTTGAAGTGAGGTACTTTATATACAGTAGGGAACACTGACCGTTCGGATTTTCTTGTTTGTAGAAGTTCTTTAACATTTCCACTGCTTCCTCAGCCCGATACCCCGGAATGCACTGATGAAAAGAGAAAGTTCAGAATGAACAGAGGCCTATGATAATGTGTGTTGTGTTCCATAAAAAAAAGGCAATATATACATAATTACATAAAAAGATCATGTTAATACACTTTGTGGATATTAGTAACACGGGAAGCATGTTTCCAAATGAATAGCTATCTGGCCTATCAAATATCACTCTCAATCAACTAATTATTATTTCTCAATTAACTACTATTGAAGTTATGAACTATGTGATCTTGGGTAAGATTCTTAAAGTCTCTATGCCTCAGTTTCCTCATATGTAAAATGTATTTAATTATAGCAATTTAACCCAGAAGAATTTGTGAGGATTCAATAAAATTAAATAAAATCATGCCTGTCAAGTACTTAGCACATCATAAGGGCTCATTAAGCATTAATTATTTTTATCTGCTCTTATTTACTGTGGCCCATTAAGTGTTTGATACTATAGAGCTATGGTTGGCTGTCCACAGCTAAAAATGGTTAGCTAAAAAGGGGTTTTATATTTTTAAAGTGTTAAAGAAATAAGAATATGCGAGAGAGACATAAATGGCGCACAAAGATTAAAATATTTACTATCAGGCTCCTTACAGGGGAAAAAAATTGTCAATCCTTACTTACTATAGAGGATTTTTTAAGTGTTCACTTTGTGCTATCTTGGTACCTAATTGGGAGAAAAGAACAACATGGAAGAAAGCGAAATTGTGGTAACGTAAGGATCTGAAACTTGAACTTGCCTTAATGATAGAGAACATTTAAAGAGGCTAAACAGAACATATTAGGGAAAGAATAAGAACAAGCTTGGGTTGTATGTGAGGAAACCAGCTGATGGGGTAGGGGTGATTATTAAGGGAGTATAAGGAAAGAAATTAGAGATAAAACAAAGTCAAAATATATAGGGCTTTGAAAGCTTGTCGCAGGAGTTTGAACTTGATACATTGCACCCTTCTGAGATGCATGAAAGGGTAAGAGCAGAAACTTTAGGGAGGCCCGCCTGGAGGCAGCATACAGGACAGGAGGGACCCAGTGAGCAGCAGCACAGGGGGCTGGCAGGCTCGGTCTGCTGCTCAAAATGAGCCCCTTTCTCCTGTGCCTACAGAGGCTGCATAAACTTTCCCCATCAAAACAAATAACCTCCTACGAGTTCAACACGTTTAGATTCCACATATAAGTGAAATCCTGCAGTATTTGTCTTTTTCTGTCTGACTTTGCATAATACCCTAGATATACTACAGTTGCTATGAGAGTAGAGTTTAAATGTTCTCACCAGAGCAACAATGACAACATGGTAACTATGTGAGGTGAAGGATGTGTTAACTCACCTTATTTTGGTAAACTTGTCACAATATATACATGTATCAAATCATCATGTTTTACAGCTTCAACTTACACAATGCTAGATGTCAACAATAGCTCAATAAAGCTGGGGAAAACAGCCCAATGACCTCCCTTCTTCCCTGTGCCCAGGCAAGCTGCTCCCCCGCTGCTCCCTGAGAATTTTTCAGAATCATGGCCTTCACTTTGGGGGCTCTCATTTCCTCCTCAACCTCACCCTCGCTGGCCTGTGCCCCCAGGACTCCACTGGAACTACCCGCTCAGACATCAAGGGCAGGGAAAATATAAAAATACAGGTATTGATTGCTACGCACCAAAAATAGTATGCGGCAATCGAACAAAATTATTGAATTTGTGCAAAAACACTGTGTTTATGGTAAACAGCATCTACTGTCACTGTCAGGGGCCAAGCTTCACACAAACTTGGTAGAGCAGGGAGCCGGGAACACTCACGGAGTGAAAACGCCAACAGCGGCAGTGTCCTCGGGCATGCCTCCCGGCCTGGGCGAAGGTTGTCAGGAGATCCCTCGGAAGGCTGGGCACTCTCCTCCAACAGAGGTTCGGTTGATTCTGAGCTGAGCACGCACCCGGAAATGACTGCCTGTCACTCACACTGAACTCGACCAGCAGTCCCGAGAGCCTGTCTAGTTCTATCATGGTTTCTGGTATACCCACCACATGCTCACCATTCACAAGCCCATGATGAGATCAAAGTCATCAGAAAGAAAGAGAAAGTGTAACAGTTCATGTTACCTGAAACGGTCTCCCAGTATTTGGTAAATCAGCAGAGGCAATATCTAGAACAGAGCCACAACCACCAAAACGTTCATTCTGACAGCCATACACAACCAGCGGGATTTATGTGAGAGAATTAAGGTCCTACAGAGAATGTGCAGTTCAAGACAAAACTAGGATTTACACCAGCCATTCTGGAGAGGAACGCTCATGCTACTCTTAAAAACAACTAAACTGAGGCTTAAACTTAAAAATCATGCAATGCAGTTACACAAAAGAGGTTTAAAGGATTTAGAAATTAGTATCTCACAATTGCAAAGAGAATGAAAACTAAATATCTCATTGGCAAATGTTCAGTTTGGTGTTCTCTCTGGTTTTTCCTAAATCAATTGTTTTGGAATCATTAGAGAATCAGAGCCAACAAAGAGGCAGGAATTTAATCCAGAGATTTTCACCTTGTAAAGATAACATATGGTTACCTGTGACTTCCCCAAATAAAATATGTCCTGTGGCCCCGTACAAAACGGCTAAAGCTGAACCACTCTGTACGACAGGATGGGGACAGAATCCTGTTGACCATAACTGGCCTCTTTATCAAGATTGTACATTTTATCAGACTCAAAACCCTCTGTATTTTTTTTAAAGTGATCAAATGTTTCACCCATACACAGTAAAATATGTAGATAAAAACATGCAAGTGTGAAACTGAGTTTTAAATTATTACATACATTTCTTAAATCTTTAGAGACTAACTTGCAGCACTCAGTATTTGTGTCACTTACTCTATGAAATACAAAGAGCTGTAACTATCAATTTCCCATTTATTTACAACGATATCATAATGTATTGGTTTGTTCTTTAATTTGTATTGACTTCTGACAAAATTTGTCATATATCATAATAGTTATTTATGGCAAAAGTAAATGAATAAAAACCTATAAATGGCCCTAGGTGGTTTGGCAAGGTGGATAGAGCATTGGCCTGTGGACTGAAGGGTCCAGGTTGGATTCCAGTCAAGGGCTCATGCCTGGGTTGCTGGCTCGATCCCCAGTAGAAGGCATGCAGGAGGCAGCCAATCAATGTTTCTCTCTCATCGTTGATGTGTCTATCTCTCTTTCTCTCTCCCTTCCTCTCTGAAATCAATAAAAATATATTTTTAAAAAATTAAATAACAAATATATAAACGGAGAAAGAAAATTTTTAAATCACCAAAATCTATTATCCAAAGGCAAGCCTTAGGTGCATTTTTTTTTTCAGACCTTTCCTTATGTAGTTTTATCCTATTTTAACTTAAATTATGATTTATTCTTCTATTACAGTTCAAATTAGTGCTAAGCTTTTCTATCTCTAGCTTATATACTAGTTACATGTTTATAGACATTTTTTAAAAAGGTTATTTTACTATTTAAAAAACTTCCTAAAGCTTTTTGGCCTTCACCTCGTAGAATTTGTTTCATACGTCTCTGTAGGGACAGGTTACCTGTCCGGCCACTTTCAAGTTCACACAGGAAGGGTACAGACATTAGCCCAAGGATACTCATGAGGCGGAGGGCAGCTGCGCACATGATGCACGGCTCCACCGTGACGTACAGCACCGTGCGCTCGAACACCGCCGAGGGGCTCCGGCCGCTCCCCCGGCACCAGTCTAGGGCCTGGTCGATGGCCACCATTTCTGCATGTCGAGTAGCCTGAAAAGAGAGAGGAGCTTGCCTTGACAATGTTTGCTACACGTAACTGTATTCTGCAAATATTCAAAAATAAATACCGAAAAAATTGGGCCTCCTGTTTCTGCCAACGTTTTAAAGAATGGAGGTTTCAGGGCACCCTTAGCAGTTGACAACATAGTCCCCAGGTCAAGTACCATAACATCACCAAAAAATAAATAAATAAATTAAAAAAAAAATAACATCATCAAAAAAGACATCTCATCTGAAATGCTGTACGAATCATGCTATATTTTAGTTACTCTGAAGTATCTAAGAAGTTGGGGGATGTTCCTTCAATTAAAATCCCACATTGAAGATATGTCTAAAAAACAAAAAAATGATCCTAGTATTTCTGAATATTTTAGGGAAAGCTTGAAACTTTCATAAGAATGTACTCCAGTTTCAAATGTTTTCAAGGTTGTCACTGACTTCACTCTAAGCAAATCTACATTTAGTTTTTACTGAATGTCTCGCATTTTCTTTGGGATAAGATTGTATATACTGGCAGATTTTTGGTATAGCTCTCAGATACCTCATGTAAGCAGTAGAATACAGGAGAAATCACACAGCACTTGGAATCAACCACGTTTAAATATGAATCCTTACTGTGACATTACTAATTATGTGGCCTTGAGCAAGTTACATATCTTCTCTAAGTCTTGGTTTACCCATAGGTAAAATGGGGTACAATGGTCTCTATACCTCTCAAAGCAATCTGAATTATGGGAAGCACATGCTGTATAATGCTATAATATACTCTGCTATGCAATAATTATTTATAACTAGAGGCCCGGTGTACGAATTCGTGCATGGGTGGGGTTCCTAGGCCTGACCAGTGATCGAGGCCATCTCGCCTAGTCCCAGTCAGGGCTGGCCGGCTGGGAGGAGGGACTGCAGAAGGTTGGCTGGCCACAGGAGATTGCTGTGGGAGCACACTGACCACCAGGGGGCAGCTCCTGCATTGAGTGTCTGCCCCCTGGTGGTCAGTGTGTGTCATAGTGACAGGTCAAGCCAGCACCGGTTTGGCTCAGTGGATAGAGCGTCGGCCTGCGGACTGAGGGGTCCCAGGTTCGATTCCGGTCAAGGGCATGTACCTTGGTTGCGGGCACATCCCCGGTAGGACATGTGCAGGAGGCAGCTGATCGATGTTTCTCTCTCATCGATGTTTCTAGCTCTCTATCCC
>NW_005354291.1:18062781-18079923 GCF_000412655.1 Myotis brandtii
TATATATATATAATCACATGATCATCATGATCATCACATTTATCAAGAAACTTATATTGAGTTTTATCTATGTCCAAGCCACTGTGCTAAATTCTGTGTGGAATAAAAACTCTCTGTCCTCAACAAGACTAAAGTCTGATAGGGTAAACAGAAAGTTGCTCATCTACCTATGACCAAGGACAGGGTGTGAAAAATGCTGGCACAATGGCCCAAGTACCATGAAAGCCAGGATTATAAACTCAGAGTCAGAAGGGATTTTAGAAAAGAGGTTCCCAAACCTGGAGGCATACCAGAACCCACCAGGGAGCTTGAAAAAGTTTCCAGACCTTTTTATAAATCAGATTCAGAATGACTAAATCAAATCCCCCTATAGTTCTCAATAAGTAATTGTTGGAATGAATCATATTAAGCAACTTCCTCTTTTATGACAGAAGAACCAGAAGCTAAGACAGAACGTATTAAAGCCGCACAATGGAACAGGTGGTAACGGTGGTAACAGGGGAGTGGAGATGGTATTAAAGCCAAAGTAGGACTCAGGTCTCCTCATTTGGGGTCAGGAGTCTTTCTATACTGGGATTATAGGGTATCTATTATAGGACACAGAATACCAAAATAAATCCAGGTTAATTTCAAAGTAAAGAAGAAACACATGTCATGGGCCATAAGATGGATATTGTTAGGACATTCAAAGTTCTTATGTTAAAGATACTGTGCGAAATAAATCACAAAATACAAATGCGGAGATATGACAATTATCTAAAATACAAAATTCTACTCCCAAATATAGTATCTAATTGCTGTATTATGTTTATTACTTATCTCATGGGTATTTTGACACCCACATAACTGCTTTGGGAATCTGTGTTCCCACTTTGCATGTGTTTTGCTAAGTCTCCGTTTTGTCTTTGACAGATAAGATGGATGAACTTGAAAGTCCACATAGCACTAGCACCAACACCAGCTTATTCCCTGGCTGGCAAGGTCACACAACAAGATCAAAGTCTGTGAGAGTGGGCTTCTGCTCTCCTTGAGTCCACCGGGTACTTCTTATAATCATAAAATCTGACACTTCATCTATAGTTACTGGGACACACTGTTGTGATACCACATTCAAGAAGGGCTGCCTTAATTCATGAACTTCCCAACCTAGCCACAATGAATGAAAAGTCTCACAACCTAGTAAAGTGTACATACTCCATGTAGTGGAGACTTCATCCCACTGAATTATCTGAAATAGAAATAGCTTCTTTACACATCCTTTTAGAGCTACTAAAGAATGTGATATGAGTTAAAGAGAGATGTTTTATAAAGTGAAATTTTCCTATATTAGCTTTGCTTAAAATGGAGAAGACTCATTTCTTCTACACTGACATACCAATGTAATAAAATTGCCTCTTAGTTTTTCACTCAAGTGTTAAAGTCAACATGTGTCACTTTTAGAATCAGAAAAAAAAAAGGCATTCAAAAAAAGAGATGTTTAGGGAAACTACCTTTCCATTGATACCTTATTGGACTCTACAGAGACCCATCATCTCACCAGCTGTGATAACTGCATCCACTTTTACTGTCACTGCCCTGTATATGCAATTATACTCACGTACATTTTTGGTTTGGTTAACTTCATTCCTTCCTTTCCCCACAACTTCATTGTTGTAGACCATAAGGCAGCCAACAGGAACTTCAATATTTTCTAGGGCTTCTTTGGCCTGAAAAACAAAGTGGAAAATCTAAGATGTAATGTTCAATACTTGAAAGGACTACAGGAAAGAAATAGATGTAGCAAGAGCAGTAAACGCATGTATAAATACTAGAACTAAGAAAGGCAACTGGCCTTTCCCTTCTCTCAGATACAGTTCCGTGCTGAGTGCCTTTGCTCTCTGGGTGTCCATATGGAGGGAGATCAGGAACAAATCCCTTCATAGGTCCTGAGCCCCTGATGTATTTTTCCTCATTGGAAGCAGAGGTGATCAAAAGACTTATTGACTCTTGTTCTTAAATTTCCAGGGTCTATGCACCTTTTCAGAGAGAATATATATATATATATATATTTGCAAAGAGGTAGAAGAATAAATGATATAAATCCTTTCTTAAAAATCTTTCCTTGTTGAAATTCTACTTGCTTAATTTTGTTTCTCCAAAAAGGACAGAAAATATCTTCTAGCGTTCCAGTAACATACAGGTGACTTCTGCTCTAAGGGAGACAAGAAAAGCTGAGGAGCACTCTAGGGGAAAATGGCTCAACCACCTTGGAGGAATTTTGGAAGTTTCCTTTAAAAGTAAACAAACGTATCGCCTATGGACAAATTCTACTCCTGAGTGTTTCTTTAAGGAAAGGGATTGTATATCTACCAAAAAAAAAACAACAGCAAAAGCATGGTCATAATAGATTGATTCGCAATAGCCCAAATCTGGAAATAGCACAGGTGTCCATCAACAAAGGAATGGATGAACCACCTGTGGTCTACGCACACAGTGGCATACAACCCAGCAATAAAAAGGAACGAAGTGCTGATACACACATCAACACACATGAGTCTCAGACATGCTGGATAAAAGAAGTTCAACACAAAGCAGAGGATGGCCCCCACGAGAAGTACTCGACTAGACAAAACTAAACTACAATGAGAGAAATTGGAGCGGTGGTTGCCTCCTGGAAAGGGATGTGTAGATTGATCGGTTGGAAAGGGACATAAGGAAATTGAGTTACAAAGATGCTTACATCTCTCAAAACTGAATGAACAATGCCTTTAAGACCTATGCATTTCACTGCATGTAAAGTACACCCCAAATGAAAAATAAGCTGAGGAACAACTCCACCACCACCATCCTGGGAATGGCAAACTAATTATTCTATTTGCAAAGTCTCCCCTCTATCACCAGCTGCCATTTTACTTCTAGCCCTTCTGCTGAGTGAACCACTGTAGCTCCAGGGCCCAGGACAGTAAAGAATACATTTTGGGGGCAGAGAACGGAAGCAGGCAGGTTTATCTGGGAATGTCCTGATAATACCACTGAGGGAGAATAAAGGAAGAGTGCAACCCTTTAGATTTCCATCTCAGTACAGTTAAAAGAATCCAAGGACAGCTGTTCCTGGGAAGGCAAGGCATTTCTAATTTTGGCAGGCCAGAAGATACTTTAGAAGACTAGATTCCCATGTAAGTGTAGGGCATACACACACACACCATAGGGCACATGTACTGCAAAGTTGAAGGCATTGCTGAAAACAGTGTTCCGTCTCCTGCACTAGCCTCTTACTTCCAGCTATACTTTATTTATAATAGCAATAACTTCTTTTCATAATGTTAACATGGGCTCCTTAGCTACTTCAAGCATGCTCAACTGACACTTTTCATTTGGCCAAAAGAGGAAAAAGGAGAGGTACATAGTAGTGTGTGAACTGAACCTCTCCTTTCCCCTCTGGAGTGGTGAAACGTAAGGTGGCAGTATATAAAGCAGTAAGACTGCATCCTTCAGAATTGTGTCACGAACTACCCCCTGATTAATCTTGTCCCTGTAAAAACTGTGGAAGCATGCCAAGTTTGAAAGTTTAAAGAGTTACAAGGTTTGGTGAATACATACAAATAAATACTACAATGCACCATAGGCTACTACTGAAAGGAAAGCCAGGAGAAGGACTGACAGCAGGGAGGATGGCGATGCTAAGTGTCAGTGCAGTTAAGGCAATCATCACACAAAGGTGCAACTTTTAATTTTTTAGAGAGAGAGAAACATCAATTTGTTATTCCACTTATTTATGCATTCGTTGGTTGGTTCTTGTATATGCCCTGACTGGGGATCAAACCCCCAACCTTGGCATATCAGGATGATGCTCTAACCAACTGAGCTACCCAGACAGGGCCAATATTGTAATTTCAAATAGCTTAGAATTACACATAACCCCAACACACATGAGAGATGAATCATTTATTTGTTCAAAAAATATGAATCATTTATTTGTTGAGGATCTTGAGAAAAGGAAATTATCCTGATGCAATCACAAGTGTCCTTGTAAGAGAGCGGCACAGAGAGATTTGACCCAGAAAGCAGAAAGTAATGTGACAATGGAAGCAGAGAGAAAGATTTGAAGATGCAACAGCTGGCTTTGAAGAGGGAGGAAGTGGCCATGAGCCAAGCAAGGAATGTCCCTCTAGAACAGTGATTTTCAACTGGTGTGCCGCAAGAATTTTTAAAACATGCAATACCTGACTAGTAAGGGGCACTGACCTCTTTTCCCTCAGACTGTCAAGTAGAAAAATGACAACAGCCAATACAACAATAGCGGTCCAGTGTGAACAAATCAAAATTTTACCAGTTTTTTTGTGTCCTCCAGAATTTTAGTAATTAGTTTGTGTGCCATGATATGAAAATCGCTGCTCTAGAAGAAGCATATCAAACTTGAGGCTCGCGGGCCACATGCGGCCCACAACAAATATTTTTGTGGCCCAGCCAATATTTTGAAAGGTTTAAGAAAGGTTTTAATAAAAATTTTGTAACTTAATTTTTACAATATCCTGTTATACATAATTATTAATAACGAACTACAACATTCAATAATGACTGATTACTATCATCATGTTGCATTCATTTCCCTTAAGCGTCTTATGTGCAGGCACACCATTTCTCTCTAATACTAGCAGCGAATATTTTAGCAGCCGATTGCCACATCATTAGTCTTGTACTGACTTGTTTGGTGTGCACAACAGGAAATATTTAGCTTTCAGAGGACAAGAAAAATAGGTTTATTTGTGTTGCGCTAATTAACTTGTGCAGTTATTCAGTGTCTGGTAAGTTAATGTTCAAGAAAAAAATATTAATTTTTATTAAAATGTTCTATTACTTTATGTTAATGATTACTCATTTATTTCAGCCCTTTGTATTCAGCATGTCTCTATCGAAATAAACCTACGTTTCTATGAAAATTGAAGCTTTTGTTTTTTTGCAGCCCACAGAAACTTAAACCTTGTTTATTTGGCCCATGTTAGCCTTTGAGTTTGACATGCTTGCTCTAGAATCTGGAAAAGCCCAGGAAATATGTCCTCTAGAGCCTCCAGAGGGCGCTCAGCCCTATTGAAACATTGGTGGCCCAGAGAAACTGATTGCTGACTCCTGGCCTGCAGAAAAACAAGAGAACAAACTTATTGTTTTATGCCACCAAGTTTGTGGCAATTTGTTACAAAGCCATAGGAAACTAATACCCCCTTAAGAGGAATAAAAGACAAACTAAAACTGGAAGGAGATATTTGCAAACCACATACTGAACAAAGATCTCGTATGTAGACTACGTAACGAACTCTCAAAAATTAAACAAGAAACTCCAAACAAGCCCTTTAAAAAATGGGAAAAATATATTAACAGACATTTGGCCAAAGAAGGCATACAAATGGCAAATAAGTACATGAAAAAACGTCGACAACATTAGCCATTAGGAAAATGCAAATTAAAACCACAATGAGATGGTATTACATACCTATCAGAGTGGCTCAAATGAAAAGTTAAAAACACCAAATGTTGGGAAGGCTATGGAGAAACAGGATCACTCATACACTGCTGGTAGGAATGTAAAATGGTACAGCCACTCTGAAAAACAGTTGGGCAGTTTCTTAAAAAAACTAAATATGCCCTTAACACATAACCCAGCAATTGCACTCTTGCACATATAGTTAGCCAGGAAAATGAAATCTTAGGCTCATACGATACATAATTTCATATATAGACACGAATGTTCGTAGAAGTTTTATTCATAATAGCCAAAAACTGGAAATGACCCAAACATCCTTCAGTGGGGGAATGCTGAGACAAACTCCGGTACATCCACACCATGAAAACACTACACAGCAATAAAAAGGAATGAACTATTGACTGACTCGACAACTTGGATGACTCTCAAGGAAATTATGTTGAATGGAAAAAAAATCTCAAAAGGTTAAATATTCTTGTATATAACTTTCCTGAATGACAAAATTATAGGTATGGGGAACAGACAAGTGGCTGCCTGGGTTTAGGGTTGGGAGTAGATGGTGACCATAAAAGGGCAGCATCAGCGAACCTGTGGTTATGGAGCAGTTCTGGTGGTAATGAAACAAAACTAGACATGTGACAATATTACACAGAACTACACACACACACACACACACTCACACACACACACACACACACACACACACACACACACACTCACACACACACACACAAGTGTCTATAAAGCTGAGGCAACCTGAATAAACTCAGACTGCATTGATGTCATCTTCCCGGTTTTGATATTGTACTAGTGTTATATAAAATGCTAGCATTGCAGGAAACTGGGTAAAGAGTATATGGGCCTTCCCTGGACACTTTTTTGCAACTTCCTGTGAAACTATTACTATTTCAAAATGAAAAGTTAAAAAAAAAAGGTGGAGCAAATGAGAAGTATCTTGGAATGCAGACTAAGAGATGCCTAGTGAAGCAGGAGGAAAACCGGGAGTGTGTGGTGTTATGAAAGACCTGAGGAAAAAACAGGCCGAGAAAGAAGGATCAGTGATATGGAGGCAGTTTGGGTAGAAGGTGAAAAGGTTAAGAACCAAGAACCTAGAAGAATAAAGAAAAGTTAGGCTGGCGGGGAGGATAGGTGGAAGTTGGGAGGCTGCCAGTGGCAGGTTGAGGAATTTAAAGGTGAGAGAGGAAAACAGAGCTTCTGAGTATCATTAGCACAGTGGTTCTCAACCTACCTAATGCTGTGACCCTTCAATACAGTTCCTCATGCTGTGGTGACCCCAACCATAAAATTATTTTCGTTGCTACTTCATAACTGTAATTTTGCTACTGTTATGAATTGTAATGCAAATATCTGATATGCAGGATGCATTCAGGCGACCTTTGTGAAAGGGTTGTTCGACCCCCAAAGGGGTCGCGACCCACAGGTTGAGAACCGCTGCATTAGCAGGAACTGCTGTAGTGTAATCTTTTGGATGTTGTTACCTTCTACCTAAGAGTTTTCTGGCTAACTTGTCTTTTTCTCCAGCCTTTTTTTTCTTTCTTTCTTTCTTTCATAGGAATTATATCTGGTGACTCATCAAGAGTCTGTGCAAACTGCAGTCAAACCCCCTTTGAGCATCTGATGAAAGTTATGAACTCTCTCACATGGCATGGAACAGGCACGTGCACATAACGTTGTTATATAGTTTCAGGTTAGGAAGCCCTTTCTAGACAGATAGCTGGCTCACCTCCTCACCCAAGACAAAGTCCTCTATTTCTTGGCACTTGACAATTACCCTGCTTTGATCAACCACTCCCTTCCTTTTCACCAGCCCACATTGCTTTTGTTCTTTTTAAAATGCAGTAAGCATCCCAAACTGATCTCACTGACTTGCTCAGGACTGTGTTGCCTGTTATCTGATAGCACTTTATACCTGTCTCTAATTTTGGACCCTGGACATGTTATTTATTAACTTTTGCATTGGTGCATGTTTTACGTTCATCCATTAAACAGTATGTTCCTGGGAGGCAAGCACCCGATCCTCGCACTAGCAAACTTGACTTGCTCACCTTTGCAGCCTTAGTACCTGGCACAAGGCCTAAAACATGGGAAACAATTACAGCACAATTGTTGAAATGGATAAGTATCTGTGCTTGATTTCTTTTTGAATTTTCCTCAGACCTAGCACAATATTATACCAATACCAGACACCCAGAAAATGAATACTACAATCCTATATAATAAAAGACTAATATGCAAATTGTCCCCTCTACCGGGAGCTTGACCAGGGGGCGGGCTGGCCTGCCAACCTCCCGTGTCCCCTCCCCCGGCCCAATAGGCCAGCTGGACCCCACCTGTGCACGAATTCATGCACTGGGCCTCTAGTAATATATAATTGATTTATTCTAGAACACTTGCTTTCTCTCAATAGATAGAACTAGATAGATAGATAGATATTGATAAACACACTCACACACTCCATCTTTCTTTTTTCCTAATTATAAAGTAAGATATGTTCAAGGGGGAAAATTTAGGGGTAAAATATCCACATTAAAAAATAAAACCACTTAGTTATTATTCTGTAACAGAAGATTTTCAAGTTTTTTCTATGCCTGAATATACATGTTTGTAGTTTTTTAAAAAGTCAAATAGATTTATACTGTATATACAGGTTCAGCAGTCCACCTTTTCCATTTAGAAATATACACATTTCCCCATGTTAGGTAATATTTTTCAGCACATGATTTTTTTAAGGTTGCACAGTGTTCCTCTGTATTCATTTAACTGTTTGACATTTACACTGTTTCAAATCTCCACTATTACAAACAAGTGAAGAACTTCCCTATACAACCCTAACAGATAGATACTATCTGCCCATTTTATAGAAGGCAGGAGGCTGGAAGGTTAAGAATCTCAGTTTGCTGTCAGTGGCCATTCTAGGGTTTGCACATAGGCTAGTCTAACCTCTAAGCTCGTATGTATAGTATAAAATAATTTGCATTCTGTTTACTGGGCTGTAATATAAAATAGATTTTTTTTTACTATGATTCACTTTCAAAAAAGCATAAGAAACAAGTTTAGAAGAACATTATGTAACAAATGCATAGATGCTGTAATGCCTCATGGCTTAGAGAAAAGTGTTTGGCTGTAATAGTGCATGAATGCAGAGAAAATAATGTGACAAGAGAACAGAGAAGGTGCCAAAAACAGTTTCAGGATTGAATCCCCACTGCTAAGCACAGTGCACTCAAGAAACATCTGTGGAGTGAATGAAGACATAATTATGAATTAACTAGAGGCCCAATGCATGAAATTCGTGCAAGAGGCCTTCCTTGCCCCGGCTGCTGGCACCGGCTTCCCTCTGGCACCCAGGACCCAGGCTTCCCGCAGCCCCGGCTTCGTCCAGAAGGTAGTCTGGAAGGACGTCTGGTCTAATTAGCATATTACGCTTTTATTATTATTGATAGGGTGTCCCCCAAAAATGTATATACACAATGCCTGTAGATTCTATTACATTTTGAAACACTGCCTTTATTTTTTTTAAAATATATCTTATTGATTTTTTACAGAGAGGAAGGGAGAGGGATAGAGAGTTAGAAACAACGATCAGCTGCCTCCTGCACACTCCCTACTGGGTATGTGCCCGTAACCAAGGTACATGCCCTTGACCAGAATCGAACCTGGGACCCTTGAGTCCGCAGGCCGACGCTCTATCCACTGAGCCAAACCGGTTAGGGCTGAAACACTGCCTTTATAATTATTCAAAGTGTGTATACATTTTTGGGGGACACCTGTATATATGCCGAATGCACTTTTATCCTTGTTAAAAAGCTGGCTGGCACACCTAAGTGTGGGGAAAGCTTGGATTATACACAAATCTGATTAGAGCCCTCCTCAATCAACAGTCCAGAGCAAGGGAAGGCAGCAGGATGCATGGATGCATGCATGGATGCATGGATGGATGGATGGATGGTAGCATATGGCTGGCTATACAGGGGCTTGGTTTATCTACTCTACCAGAAACATCCTCAGTTTCCTTCCTTCTACGGGGTCAAGGGGTCATAAATACAAAATAATGTGATTTGGCGGATTTGCTAGTGTGTTCACAGTAAAGAAGGGAGCGCTGCACGTATGTGCCAACAGCAGCTGAATGGGGACATTTGGCGCATACTTCATGCCAGCCAAAAGAAACAATTTCTGTATTTCCTCTTTTCCTTCCCCAGAGCCACTGTGGGAATGGCCTCAAGCCAGCTGTTTACCCAGAGAGCGTGGCGCCAAGAGATTATGGTAACAAGAAAGCACATGGGGCGTTTGCTCCAACGATCAGGCTGGGCAGAGAGCCGGAGAAGTTCCCACCCGCGGCAGCGACCTCCCGGGCTCCTCACCATTTGCATGGCCTCCTCCATCCACTTTTCGATCTCCTCCGCTGACACCGAGCATCCGCCGCCGGTAGCTGGCGTGGATGCCTCCTTCGCCTCCATACCGCGCTGGGGCGGCAGCGAGCTCAGCGCCGGAAGCCGGGGCGCCAAGGAAGCCCCCGCCCGGAACCCGGCGCGCATAGGCTGCGGTTTCCGGGGGGATTCGATCGGCGAGGCACTCGGGAGCGATTTCTGGGCGGACCTGGGTGGCCCGGCCCAATCAGTGGAGGCGGCGGCGCGGCGGCCGCACAGAAAGCGCCGCCGGTCTGCTGCAGTCCACGCCCCCTTCCCGCTCGGGTGACAGTCCGCGGAAAGTCGCCTTTGCGATTTCTGGAGAGCGCCCAGCGGGGCCACGGCGTTCCTGCCGGGTCAGTGGTCCAGGGCCGGTGACAGAGAAACGGCTTCCTGGCGCCCCCCCGCCCCTCCCCCTAGGCAGCCCGCACCTCCAGGGCCTGAAGATGCTGAGATCGACGTGGAATTTTCTCAAACGTCACAAAAAGAAATGTATCTTCCTGGGCACGGTCCTCGGAGGTGGGTGACAGCGTTCTTGGAACGGGGCGTGGGGCGGAGGGGATAGGAGAGGGGTGGCTGTCTTCTAAAATGGAGAGGCCGGCGGCCGCGGGCCAGCATAGGTAGAGGGGAGTCGTTCAACCCTCTTTGGGGAGCGGGCGACACACCTCCAGTGCTCCCCGTCTCCCCAGTTGTGGCGCGCGTGCCCGTCGCCCTGACACTGCCCTTACTCTGCTGGTCGCCGGTCCTTTGTTCTCACGGACCTTGGGAGAACTCACCACCATAAGTTTCTGTTTTAGGCACCATTCTCGTATAGACACATGTTGTTGTTTGTTGTTGTTGTTGTTTAATGCTCTTCTGTTGTTTTTCCTGAGAGTCTGGGTTGCTCTTTGGCGCTTTGCTCGGCTTTCTCCCTTCGTACAAGTTTCATAATATTCTAGGAGCTACCTCGGCTCTGTACGTCGAGTGTTGTGTGAAGGCGATTTGAACGTTTTGTAAATAGCACCCTGGTGCAGGACAGGACGATATACACTAGACGACAAAGGCACAAGGCAGTACTCAGCTCTGCTTCTGCTGTTTGGGAACACGAGCTGTGCAGTGAGCTGGGAAGTCGGACGGAGCTCTCCGGGTGTGCCGTCTTCCCCCGGCTCCTCTGGGCTGGGATCGACGCCCAGGCAGGACCGAGTTGCAGAGGCTGAAAGGAGATTTAGGAACAGATAACCATCCCGAGAGCCTGTTTCGTCATATGCAATCATTGCATAGTGACAGGAATGTAAAGGAGTGAATAAAACGACCGGTGAGATATAGGAGGAGAAAATGTAGGAATGTAAAGAAATTTTTAGAATTTGAGTCTTTTTGAGAAATATTGTCACTAACTACATGCTTTGGTTACAGAAGCGTGTAAAAAAAAACAAGGAGAGAAATTTCCCAAGGAGTTGGGCTGCTTTTCTTTTACTATTACTAGGTTATATTCTATTATTTCCCTCCCCTCAAACAATTTGAAATTAACAATACTCTTAGCATCAGTGATTTAGACCTGTTGATTCCTGAAAGTTTGATGAGGCAAGGAGAGAGGCTTTTACTAGTCTCTGAGATCTGTCATAATTTGATAAGGAAGAGATGCAAATTTTCTGAAAAAATTTTTTACAGATAAAATGTGTTTTCTGATATATTCAGCCACTGACATCTGTGTATTTAGGTTATGCTAAGACTGTTGAATCCATTTTATTTGTAGAAGCTAAAGATGTATGTCTGATGGAAGAAGTATAAAAAAGTATTTTTGCCACCACAAAAGGAAATGAAAGAATCTCTCTTTAGCAATCTCAGAAAGACTAGTATACCTTTCAAATTTATGGGAAAATCTAATGGTACATTAGGAGCAATCATAGGGAAAGCAAAAGATTATACTTAAGAGGTAGTTATAGATTCTGTCAAAAATCTATTGAGAACTTTATAGTTACAGATTAAGAGGAATGAGAAAGACAAGGTTCAGAGAGACAAAGAAAATAATCCTAGTGTTTTATAACAAAAAAGTTAATCTAAAAGACAAAAAGTAGATGACCTTATGGCCTCATTTTTTTTCTGCTTCAAGGGGAAAGGTCCTATAACATGTTACATTTCAATTCATCTAATTCAAGAAATACTTATCAAGTGCCTGTAGTACTTATCAAAGTAATGTGATTGAAAATAGAGGATTTACAGAGATTTCTAATAGTACTAGTTACCATTTTGTGCTAAGCTCTTGTATTCAGTGGGGATGACAACAGGATAGTTATTGTTATCCCCATTCAAGAATGTGGGAACTAGAGCCCTAAGAATTTAAGAAACGTGCCCAGGGTCTCAGAGTTGCTAAGAAGGAAGCTAGAATTCAAATCCAAGTGTGTTAGATCCCAAAGCACATTCTCTTTCCACACTATACTGTTTTGCCTTCACGGACTTAATAGTCTGTTAGAAATGAGAAGTGTCTTAGTCCATTCATGCTGCTGTAACAAAATACCACAGACTGGGTGGCTTATAAACAACATAAACTTACTTCTCACAGTTCTGGAGGCTGGAAGTCCAAGATGGGGGAGTCAGAATGGTTAATTGAGGACTTGCTTCCAGGTTGCACACTTGTAGCCTCAAATGGCAGAAGGTGCTGTGGAAACCCTTTCATAAGAATACTAATCCCATGTAGAAGGGCTTCACCCTCATTACCTAAACATCTCCCGGAGACCCCAACTTCTAATACCCTCATATCAGGCATTAGGATATCAATATATGAATTCGGGGCAGGAGGGCACACAAACATTCACAATCTAGCAACAACTATACAAATAATTAAAGTACAAAACAAGCTGAAAAAATATTATACAGATCAAACTAACAGGTAGCATGTAAGATTATAAAAAAAAATCAAGAAAGGGCTTAAAGAAAGCCACATATTAACAGGTTCAAAAGCTAGATATCAACATGTATGCTCCAAGAGGTAGGGAAAAAAATCTAAGTAAAAACTTTGAGGTGCAGGCCTTCTTAAGTAGGGATTTCCTGCATTTTGGATGAGTAATTGCTTTAGACCAATTTGTACAATTTGAGCAGTTTATGCAAAGACTAGATTTTGGTTCTCAAATTTTTTGACTAGAGGTATTCTTTACACTTTTAAAAATTAAGGACTCTAAAGAGGCTTTTAAAACTTGTATCTAATTAATAGTTGCCGTATTAGAAATTAGAACTAAGAAATTTTTTTTAAATAACAATTTAAAAAATAGTAAACTTGTAACATATTAACATAATTATTTTTCTAACTTAGCAAGAAGAGTGGTATTGTTTTAAATTTTTGCAAATGTCTTTACTGTCTGGCTTAATTGAAGAAAGCTGGATTCTCATGTTTCATTTTGTATTTCGTCATTTGCAATGCCACAGGTCATATAGCCTCTAGAATACGCCACTGTAAACTCATGAGAGAATGAGAATGAGCATCGACCTATGAACCAGGACATCAGGGTTGGATTCCCGGTCAGGTCACAGGCCTGGGTTGTGGGCTCAATCCCCAGGCCAGAATTCTGGCACCCAGTCATGATCTGATGCTCCTGAGCTCCATAATTTAGCTAATTAATTTTCTTTCTTCATTCTTATTTTCCTAGAGAGACAAATCTGACAAAATCAGAATTTATAAAATTTGAGAATGAGAACCTGAGTAAATTAGAATTTGTGTAGGAACTTAAGTGCTAACTCAAGAAAAATAATGGATTGTGGAACTTTACCCTAAATCCAGTATTAGTTTACTAGTTTACTAGGACTGCCATAACAAAGTACCACAAACTGAGTGGCTTAAGCAACAGAAATTTATTGTCTCATGGTTCTGGGGGCCAGAAGTCTAAGATCAGTGTGTTGGCAGGATTTGTTCCTTTTGGCTGTAAGAGAAGAATCTGTTTCAGAGCCCTCTCCTTGGCTTAGAGATGGCCATCTCCTCCCCGTTGACATAAGAAACATTCAAACCTGTGGAGAAGTTTGTAAAAGTTTATTTCAGCCAAACTGACATCATGCCAGGAAGCAAGATCTCAGATGTTCCAGAGAATGACGGTTTTGCAGTTTCTTTTATAAATTTGGAACAAAAGAGGGAATGTATGGAAGATTATGTGAAAGTGAGAAAAGCAAGATACAGAATAGTTAACAAGATTATGTTCTCCCTCCAGGGTGGTTACTCCTTTGAGCTATCTACAAAAGAGGATTATTCTGGCATTTCAAGGTTGTGTTTACTTAGATGCATAAGAACAATGGACAGGGCTTGCTTCAGACAAAGATAAACCTTTTTATAGGCGGTAGGTGTGACCTGCCCAGTTAGGGATTTATGATCTGGTCGTCACCCTGTGAGGTTACTTTCAGTCATATTTATTAGAGAGCCCCCTTTTCATCCATATCCCTGTGTCTTTACATCATCTTCTCTCTACACATGCTTGTGTCTAAATTTTCTCTTCTTATAAGAACATCAATCAAATTGGATTACTCTCTACACATGCTTGTATCTAAATTTTCTCTTCTTATCAGAACACCAGTCATTGGATTAGGGGCCACCTTAATGACCTCCCTTTAACTTGATTACCTCTGTAAAGACCCTATCTGCAAATACAGTAACATTCTGGAAGTACTGGAGCTTCAACATGGGACTTTAGGAGGGCACACAGTTCAACCATAACAATTCATTTTCTCCTTTTAGCTTTAGTTAGAATATACTACATTTATTAAACAAATACAGTAGTTCCTAAAGAATTTTTATCAGACACATTGAGAATCTAATGAAAGCAGTGGACCTTCCCTCTGGAAAACACATACTAATCAAATTTACTATTATTCCAGAAAAATGTTAGCTATACAAAGCTACACACAGGGCATTATTGTGGTGTTTCACTTTACACTATCATTGTTTGAGAAGTAATAATTTTACACATAACTTTTAGCAATCTGTTGTATAAACAAAATATAAGCAATTCATTGAGAAGTAACTGTTATATAACAGTTGCCTGTCAAAGAGTTACGTTGTGAAACATCAGTCAGTTTCTTCATTTTGTTGGTTTTGTGACACCATCATCAGTTTAGGATAGAGTAAAAAGAAAGGTAGCTATGAAGACAATTATATGAAATTTATTTGTTCCTTAAGCATGATTATAATGCCTTTATAACAGCAATCATACTTTATTTCTGCCTAAGTATTTGTACTACATACCCTTTTATTGAACTTATTTTTAAGAATACATAACATGTTATCCATTCATCTATAATGCTTATGTTAGTGAAAATAATTGTGGATGTGTGTTTGCTCTAGAGCAATTGTTCTCAACCTTCTGGCCCTTTAAATACAGTTCCTCATGTTGTGACCCAACCATAAAATTTTTGTTGCTACTTCATAACTGTAATGTTGCTACTGTTATGAATCGTAATGTAAATATCTGATATGCAGGATAGTCTTAGGCGACCTCTCTGAAAGGGTCATTCGACCGCCAAAGGGGTCGCGACCCACAGGTTGAGAACCGCTGATCTAGAGTTCCTGAAGAATGCTTCCTCCCCATCTGTGACAAACAGCCCAAATTCAATTATTTAGGTCATGCACAATTATTAGGTTCTTTTTGGTAGATATTAGGGGCCCCAGACAGTTGGAGATAGGTGAGGATTAGTTACTCCCCTACAACCTTATTTGCCAGTTTATAATGAAGCAAATTCTGTCACACATAAAAACATCTGTTAGCAAGGCATAGGTAAAACAGTATGATAAGCTTGTTTTATGAATTCAGTGAAATCTCAATGTCCTTTTTGGTGCTACATTTTATCTTATATTTTTTAAAGTATTATATATTGATTGAAGAAAAGATGAAAAATACAGAGGAGCGAACAGAAGAAAAAAATCATCTGTTATCCCACTATTCAACAATGATAATTATTTATTATATGTTAGAAATTAAAGCCCATCTGTTTTTCTATGCAGTTGCTTTGCTTACATTAAAAAGAAAGACTTCTTATTTTTTATCATCTAAAATATAAAATGATTATCTCCTTGAGTCATTAACTATTTCATAATGTGGTTTTTAATAGCTATATCAGATTCCATTGTATGGCTAGACCGTAATTTATTTAAGCAATTCCCTATTGCTGGTCATTTAGAATATCTCCAGTTTACTATTAAAGACTTTGTAGACTTAATTCCTTTGTTTTTCATACCTAGTCCTTATGTACCTGTCTATCTTTGGCTGTTAAAATGATAATCTCCTTTTCCTTTGCTTTAAGTTACAATTCTTATATAATTCATTAATTTATATTTTTAAAAGTTATAATTTTTAGCATTTTGCTGATATAAGCATTATCTATACTAATAAAAGAGTAATATGCTAATTAGACTGGGAGACCTTCCCCACATCCTTCTGGACAAAGCCATGGTGGTGGGGCTGAGGCAGAGGCAGTTAGGGGCAATCAGGCCAGGAGGGGAGGGCAGTTGGGGGCAAGCCTACAGAAAACCGTGAGTTGTAGATAAATGTTAGCTAAGGCTATTAGAATTTATATGGAAAAAACACAAAGGATGATAATATAAGGCAATATATACATTAACATAAATAATTAGAAATTTAGTGGACAGAGGTCACAGTCTGATCAAGAGAGTGCTGTTTTGAATCTGAGCTATCTGTACAGTTCCTGTGATTCAGGCCAAGACTACTCTGGCTTACATTTTTATTATCCCCCTGCAGTTGGCTGAATAAGGATCCATCAAAAATGTTGTGGGTGACAAGGCCAGCAGGAGAAGGTGCAGGTTGGACTAAGGGACACTCCCCTGCCCCGTGCATGAATTTCGTGCACCGGGCCACTAGTATTTTAATAAATCAGGTTAAAATACTGTTTGGAATATTTAATACACTAGTTATTGGATTAATATACTAGCTTGTTTTAAATATAAAATTTTAGGAATATATATCCTGGGGAAATATGGACAGAAGAAAATCAGAGAAATACAAGAAAAGGAGGCTGCAGAATATATTGCTCAAGCACGACGACAGTATCATTTTGAAAGTAACCAGAGGACTTGCAATATGACAGGTAAGGCCAGAGAAAAATTTACACATGTACAAAGTTATTTAATGATTTATAGTAATTTTTTTATTTCTACGTTTTTTTATTAAATCTTTATTGTTCAGATTATTACAGTTGTTCCTCTTTTTTCCCCCATGGCTCCCCTCCACCCGGTTCCCACCCCCCCCCATACCCTTACCCCCCCCCTCTCCTCATCCATAGGGGGAT
>NW_005354291.1:18081650-18097813 GCF_000412655.1 Myotis brandtii
TGCTGCAAGCACCTCTGAGAGAAAGCCGCCCTCGAGTTCCGCCCACTGCCAGACAGTCCAGTTTCTCCCCGTATGAGTCTGGGTCCCCAGAGACTCGCCCGGACCTGGAGTTCAGGGCCGTCGGAAGCTTGTGTCTCCATCCCGATTGAAAAAGACAACTGCGTCCTCAGTTGCCAGCCCTTTCCTCGTGCGCCTCTGTACCTCTGCACTTTATTTCCGCACCTCCTCTGAGTCTCAGTGTGCTTTTCTCTTTCCTTCTAGTTGTAGAATTTCCACTCAGCCAGCCTTCCTGTGGTTCTGGATGATGTCCGTTTTGTCTTTCAGTTGTATTTTTGACGTGGTTGTGCGAGGCAGCAATTTCAGGTGTTTACCTATGCCGCCGTCTTGGTTTCTCCTGATTTATATTAATTTTTATACCTCCAGGACAGAAAAGGCAAAGGAAGAATGATAAAATCTAGCAAGTATTTAATTCATGATTTAACTAAAATACATGTGGATTTTTTAAAATCAATATACAATATAAATGTTCATTCATTCATTTTACTTATTCATTCAGCAAATAATTTGAGTACCCAACAGTGTTTTTTGAAAACAGAAGGTGAATGATTTAAAAAAAAAAAAAAGGTCCCTGACCTTCAGAGTTTATGTGCTAGTGAGAGAAAAACAGGATAATCATCAAATAAGTAACTTTGAGCAGTGACAGCTTCTATAAGGAGAATAAAGCTGTGGGAAGGGTGGGGTTGCTCTTTAAGATAAGGCAGTCTGAAGATTCAGGCCTCTTTGAGGAGAAATCAAGTGATACAATGGAGGAAGCCATGCAAAAGCCAAAATGCCTGAAGTGGGAACCAGCGTGGCACATTCAAGAAACAGCACAGAGGCTATGTAGCTAGAGCAGTGGTCGGCAAACCGTGGCTCGCGAGCCACATGCGGCTCTTTGGCCCCTTGAGTGTGGCTCTTCCACAAAATACCACGTGCGGGTGCGTACGTACAGTGCAGTTGAAACTTCGTGGCCCATGCACAGAAGTCGGTTTTCGGAAAGGAGATAGACAAAACAAGTATACAAGACAAGTCTGGATGGGAGAGTTGGAAGGGGTCGACCTCAGCGAATGTACCTCAATCTGATTGAGGACGTTTTTAGCAAAGGCCAGCTTAGGAGTACCCTAATTAAGTTAATAACAATGTACCTACCTATATTGTTTAAGTTTAAAAAATTTGGCTCTCAAAAGAAATTTCAATCGTTGTACTGTTGATATTTGGCTCTGTTGACTAATGAGTTTGCCGACCACTGAGCTAGAGCAATGAGCAGTAAAAAAGTGATAGGAAGTAAGGCTGCAGGTAGGCTTGATCTCATTGGGCCTTATCTGTCATAGTAAACAGTCATAAGTTTGTTAAATTTACAGTAAGCAACTACACACCTGTAAGTTTAGCACTATAGTATATACTCAAGCAGTGTTAATTAATGGTAATAATTTAACCTCCAGAGCTAGAAACCTACTGGGAGAATGCCATACCAAAATCATTCGAATGGCATAACTCCTGAAAAAGTTAGTTCTCAAATCCATGTCGAACCTGGTGGGATTATTTTGGGGGGAAGGCGGGGCTTAAAAAATATTTAAAGCTTAATCCTTTCACTAACATTTTTTCAAGAACAATTAATTTAGAACAAATTTATAAAGGTAAATTCTCTTTGTGAAATTTTAAAAGTAAAATTTTTTTCAGAGTTGAAAAGACTTTTATTTTTAGTTCTGCTCCATTTGACAGATAAAGAGGCTGATATTAGGAGGTAAAGAGACACATCTAAAATAGCTGGAGTATGATTTTTATATTTAAAATGATAATACTTAATTCTATAAAGCAAATAGTAATCATAAATACTGGATAAGGCACAATGAGTAAGAGCAAAGGCTCAAGGGTACGTCAGATCTGGTTCAGTTCCCAGTTTTGCCTTGCATTATCTGTGTGGGGGGGCAAATCTAAATCTTAGTTCTCTCCTTTATAAAATTATCATCATAAAACCCAGTTCATGAATGTTTTGTGATGTGATGAGATAATACAGATAAAGTGCTTTGTACACAATACTCAGTAAAGAACTTTTTTAAAATGGCATAATCATTTAAATTGATATTTAGCAAGATATTGAAAACCTATTTGAAGAAATAATGACAGAAAACTTCCCCTACCTGGTGAAAGAAATAGACTTACAAGTCCAGGAAGCTCAGAGAACCCCAAACAAAAGGAATCCAAAGAGGACCACACCAAGACACATCATAATTAAAATGCCAAGAGCAAAAGACAAAGAGAGAATCTTAAAAGCAGCAAGAGAAAGAAACTCAGTTACCTACAAGGGAATACCCATACGACTGTCAGCTGATTTCTCAACAGAAACTTTGCAGGCCAGAAGGGAATGGCAAGAAATATTCAAAGTGATGAATACCAAGAACCTACAACCAAGAATACTTTATCCAGCAAAGCTATCATTCAGAATTGAAGGTCAGATAAAGAGCTTCACAGATAAGGAAAAGCTAAAGGAGTTCATCACCACCAAACCAGCATTATATGAAATGCTGAAAGGTATTCTTTAAGAAGAGGAAGAAGAAAAAGGTAAAGATACAAATTATGAACAACAAACATGCATCTATCAACAAGTGAATCTAAGAATCAAGTGAATAAATAATCTGATGTACAGAATGAACTGGTGATTATAATGAATCAGGGACATAGAAAGGGAATGGACTGACTATTCTTGGGGGGGAAAGGGGAATGGGAGATGCGGGAAGAAACTGGACAAAAATCGTGCACCTATGATGAATTTAATAAAAATAAAAATAAATAAATAAATAAATAAATAAATAAATAAATGCATGCTTTATATGTCTCAATCCTTACAACGATCCTGTGAGGTACAGCTAGTGTCATTCTTGGTTTACAGATGAGGATACTGAGGCACAGAGAGGTTAAGTTACTTGCTTAGGGTCATGCACATACATGGCTGGCGAAGGGTTGTCTTGTGATTTGTGGTTGTACTGGATATGTTTATCATGGAGACCAAATGGCTAAAACAGACATGAATGCTGTATTGAACCAGACACAGAATTATATTTGTTCAGTGTTCACACAGATGGCTAGAAGAGAAGAGTAGACTTGTCTTTGGTTCAATAGGCTAAAGTGGAAAGTAAAAAGCTACTACCTCTCAGGAGAATTATTGAAGAGATTCTCCTCAAATCATGTTTTACTACACAATCTTTAAACTAGTTCCCTACTAACTTCATTTGCTGAATGTAGGACTCTAGCCTTGCTTGTTCTGGGAAAGGTAACATATCATATTTGGCCAAATATAGATAGACAAGTACACTAAGAGGTAAGCCACCTTTTACTCAGTTGGCTCTGAGCTACTACTTGAGTTAATATTCTAAATACCTCAGGTGAGCCCTGGCAGATATTGCCCAGTGGTTGGAGTGTTGTCCGGTGCACCGAAGGGTCACAGGTTCAATTCCCGGTCAAGGGCCGGTACCTGGGTTGCAGGTTTGAACCCAGGCCCCTGTTGGGGTGTGTGCAGGAGGCAACCAACAATGTCTCTCTCTCACATTGATGTTTTTCTTTCTCTCCATCCCTCTCTTCCACTCTAAAAAGTCAAAGGAAAAAATATCCTAGGTAAGGATTAACAAAAACAAATAAATACCTCGAGTGATTTAATCATACAGCTTGAGGAAGTATGCTAAAGCTGCATAGTACAGTACTGAAATATATATATCTAGAGTCGGTTAAAAGCTGAATGTTCTATAGAAAAAAATAATGTGGATTTTGTAATTAATAAGCCTTGCCTACAGGAAGTAAAAAACATACACTAAAGTTTTCCCTTTTAGAATGTGAGATTTATAATTGACTTTTTAAAAATTATTATTACTTATTTAGTGTTATAAACTCATTTTAAATTTATATGTGTACATTTTCCCAATATTTTTTATACCATGCATAGAGCCATAAATGAAACAACTCCTATAAATTACATGTAATCTTTCTTCCATAGAGTACTGTATTTTATTTTATCTTCATGTTACTCTTGGGAGTTACAGGCAGTAGCCATTGGCAAAACTAGAACTACGGCTTAGCAACTCTTCATTCCTGGTGACTTTTGCCGAGCCTATAATAAATGCTTATCACTTTGTAGTGTTTAATATATAAGTGTTTTTCTAAAATTAGAAGTAAAGTGTGAAGCAAAAAGTATAGCTAAAGATAAAAATGTTATTTTAAATCATTTTATTATATCAGAAATAGACTTTTTTTGTAAAGAAAATTTGGAGAGTACAGAAAATAGAAAAAAAAGAATCACCCATAATCCATAGCCCAGATGCCATCACTGTTGGCATCTGGGAATAATTCTTCCCATACTTTTTCCTATGTATACTTGTTTACATTGCTATAATCATAGTATGTATAAAATTTTGTTCACTTAACATAAGCAGATAAATGATTTATTAGTATATAATCCATTTTTATTAACATTAATAATAATTATTTGAAAACTCTAATCCTGGCCTTCCTCCCAGCCCTTGTTAGTTGCTAGTCCTGTCATATGGCCTAAAACAATGTGCATTTCTCAGGGAAGGCAGTCATAGCACTTGTGACCTCTTTTATTTTCTGTTTGTGTTACAGTGCTGTCCATGCTTCCAACACTGAGAGAGGCCTTAATGCAGCAACTCAATTCTGAGAGCCTCACAGCTCTGCTAAAAAACAGGTAAATGCAAGGTACAGTATTTTTTTACTTATATACTGCACTTAAAGTGTGTACAATTCACTGAAATACTTTTCAAACATCTTTGTTTCCTTGTTTTTTTCTTTCTAATTAAAGCTTACAATATATAGGCTTATTTGGAAAGAAATACTTACTAACTATATCTTTGAATTCATATTTTATTTTGTCCATTTATTTATACTCTACCTTGATGCACAAAATATTTGGGTGAACAAATATTTATATACATTCTGGTTTTTATATAAATAGATCTTATATCACTGACATTACTCAGAAATGTAATTATTGAGTCCTTATGGAATGTGTTTCTGAACCAAATACTAAGTTATGTTGAACAGTGGGCTTCTTAGAGAGTTTACAATTTAAGAGGTAAATCATGTGAACATGCATTTTAGGTAAATAAGGCATATGAACTTATATTTTATTTTTTTCTTTATTGATTAAGGTATTACATATGTGTCCTTATCACCCCATTGTTCCCCCCCACCCCCCTGAACTTACATTTTATATTATTTACAAAGTGAAGTACAAATACAACATGAGCAACAGTAATGATAATTTACCTTACCTTGACAGTTTACTGGCTACACAGCACTTTCACACATAGGACCTTGTATATGGAGTGCAGTATGTGTTGGGTATTCTAATTTGGTGGTGCTGTGTAAATTTGAGAAGAGCTCTAGAAAGAAATGGCTTCTTATTTTAATGGACAATGTGGAGGGAAATGGTCTCAATAAATAAATTTTAATCATTGTGGCCTTACTGAAATATTCACTTTCCTAGTAATCATCCTTCAATACCCAGGGGAAGAAAGTGCTATTTCTTTTTTTTTTTTTAATATATTTTATTGATTTTTTACAGAGAGGAAGGGAGAGAGATAGAGAGCCAGAAACATCGATGAGAGAGAAACATCGATCAGCTGCCTCCTGCACACCTCCCACTGGGGATGTGCCCGCAACCAAGGCATATGCCCTTGACCGGAATTGAACCCGGGACCCCTCAGTCCTCAGGCCGACACTCCATCCACTGAGCCAAACCACTCAGGGCGAAAGTGCTATTTCTGAACTCTCTCTGTGCCAGGCCCAGTGCAGATACCGTACATACATGCTCCCATTTAATTTTCACATTGAATTAATTTTCACACTTGTTCCATTTAATTTTCACAATACCCTTGTGAGGCAGATATTTTCATTCATTTTGCACATAGGAATTTACTGCTCAGATAGCTTCAATAGCAAGTTGGAAAATGTCTTTGAAACATTTTCTGTATTCAGAGAATACCTCCCAAAGTAACAATAGATTTGTGTACTTGGAAATTTTTTTATCTGATTAAAATGTAATTCTATGATAAGGGGTTTTCCTTCTAAATTTCATCTTTATTAGAGGTTGACATAATTTCACCATTACTTACAGATGTAAGTTCAGTTTATGTTAGTTCATATAATTATATAAAGAAGAAACATATCAGCAGATTACTCCCAAGTAAATCTTTAATTATCACATATATGTCCATAAATAGGGGATAAATAAATATGTATATAAGTAGGGAATAAAAATGTATTTTAATTATCTTAAGTTTTAGTTTTATTAGGGAGACATGACAAATGAAATAAGTGAGTAGCACTTCTATAATAGCAACATAAAAACAGTGGCATTCTTCCTTCTTGGTGACTCTTTCCTGCAAGGCCCTAGGTTCCCTGTGATAATTAACAAAGGGTCTCTTTCCCTTTAAGACATTGCCATCCTAGGAAGGAAGTAGATGAAATAAATTATAATTCAAGACATAGTATGTTTGATCTGTGGTTTTAAAAAATGCAAAAGCAAAATGTGGGGTGAAGATGTGTTGGGCTAGAGAAAACAGGGATTAGTTTTGAAGGCTAATCTTGGACAGCTTTAAAGAAAAGATGTCATTCCTCTTTTCTTACTCCATTGCAGAGAGGAGAATTTCTTAAGTTCCTAAGAGTTTAAAATGGGCAACAGTTCTAATTCGCTGTTTCCTTCTTATATCTCAGTGTTATTTTTCCTTACCTTCCTTTTGATTTGAAGTTACTGTTTGCAGTTTGAAGAAAAAAAATGTCCATTTGAAAGACATTTGCATAAAGAGGGACTTGAACCCTTACAAAGTATAATTAAATAGGCCTCCAACCTAATGATTGTTTTTGTATTAGTTTTCAGTCAACTAAGGTCTCTTATAAGTCTGTCAAGCAAGTTACTTTTCTCTTTAAACTAATTATGATAATAGCTGATCAGAAATAAAGAAAAGATTTGGTAGTCTTATTTTGTAAGTTTAGCAAATAGGCTTCCGTCATGTTTTTAGTACTTGGCATTCTTATTGAAGATCGATAATGACAATGATGTTTTGGTGACAAAGAATCTTTAACATCTTCTATCATAAGAGAAATAGAACACTTTGAAAGGATTAGTTTAATTCTTAAGACATTTTAGTGACACTAAATAATTCAAAGTATGAATTCATGATGTATTTTATCTCTTTGAACGTATGTTCATATAAATATATAAATACACATATATGTACTATCTTAGTCTGCTGAAGAAGCTTAGAATTGCTACCCAGTAGTGATGAATATCTTTAATCGAAGGTTGCCATCTCAGACTACCTTTTCCTGCAACCAGGAACTAGGACTCTTGGAGAAATAGCTGATTTCAGATCTGCAGCAAGAAATGAACAAGATAAACACAGACAGTTTTTTATGTCAGTAAGCAAGGAAGCTATCAAAGACTAAATGGGGTCATGTCAAAAGGATTCAGGAACTAACCTGAATAGTTCACCCCCACTTGGTCAAAGATGGACAATTTGAACATTAATAAGAATAAGTAAAGTGAGTTGAAATACATCAAATATATATTTAAATTCATGTGTCTGTAATGATACTTTAAAACAAAAAAATACTTCATTATTTACCTTTGAATGATTATAGAATCTACTTCATTATATGTAAAATGGTAAATGTGGGAAAAAATAAACATTGTTTCTGTTTTTCCTACATGATTTTATAATACATACTAGAGGCCCAGTGCATGAAATTTGTGCACTTGAGGGGGGTCCCTCAGCCAGGCCTGCACCCTCTCACAGTCCGGGAGCCCTGGGGAGCGGGCCTAAGCCATCAGTAGGACATCCTTAGTGCTGCCACGGAGTCAGGAGAGGCTCCCACCACTGCTGCTGTGCTCACCAGCCATGAGCTTTTGTGTTGAGTGTCTACCCCCTGGTGGTCAGTGCACGTCATAGCAACTGGTTGTTGGGCCGTTTGGTTGACTTGCATATTAGCCTTTTATTATATAGGATATGCATATGCTCTGAAAGAGGAAAAAAGACTAGAAGGATATATACCAATATGCTAATGCAAATAGTTGTTATCACTGGTTACTGAAATTATAGTTGTTTTTTACTATATTTTGTGGGTTTTGTTTTTGCAGTGACCCTGTATAAACTATAATTAAATATACAGCTACAAAATGCAAAGTTTTCTGTTAGATGATCTGAATATTATTTTCATATATTCTGATTTTTTTTCTTTAGGCCTTCAAACAAGTTAGAAATATGGGAAGATCTGAAGATAATAAGTAAGCTTACATACTCTATGACAGCAGCACATCCTTAAAATATTTCTAAAGGGAAAATTTTGTACTCTATGTGGATGACTCTTCTTTATCTCATAGAGTTGTCAGGATTAGATAATTCTCATAAAACAAGTAGTTCAGTGTCTGGTCATAGAAAGTACTGAGTATTAATAGTGTAGGTGGTATTATTGTTATTGTTATGATAATATGTACACCTGTCCTAGACTACATATGCTTATACTAGGTACTGATATCTGCAATATTATACTTTAAAGTTTTTATTCCAACCCAGATAGTAACTTTACTTTGTATTGTGTGCAAACTTTCATTAGTGATAAAAGTTTGAAGCAAAGAACTGTCCTAGCACATATATATATCCATGTCTTATAACTTCATACTATCATTCCTACATTTTCCCATCCATTCAACTAATCTTTATCAACTGAATCATGCTTAAGCCTTCCTGTTTGAAAATAAATTAAATCTTTGTAGTACCCTCTTTTTCCTTTGATCTATTATGCAGTCTCACACCCCTATATAATACCAAATATTTCTACATTCCCTTCTCCTCACTCCCACTCACTCTTTGACACACTACAGCCTGGATTCTACTCCCATGTCTCCACCCATGCAGATCTTGCAACATTAGTAGTAACTTTTATGTTGCTAAATCCACTGGACATTTTTCTCCTGTAGACCTCATGGCAGCAGTCAACACCTTTGCACTCTCCTCTGTTTTGAACACTGTGCTATGCTACTGTGACACCTCATCTCCAGATGTCTCCCTGTGTTTCTGTGCCTTCCCCTAACCCTTTAATGGGCTCATCCTACTTTGCCTGCCTTTGAAAACTGGAGTTCTTCCAAGCTTAGTTAAATTCTTTTACTCTGAGTTAGCTCCCTGGGAAAACCAGAGTTCTGAGGCTGCAACTCTTAGTGCTTCCCAGTCCTTTCTTATTTAACTTTTTAAAGTTAATAATATATAATCCTTCATTCAATATATTGGTCATTGTTTTAATTAAGAGATCATACCTAATGTACATTAAAAAGTTATAAGATAGACTTTGAAATATTTTGAATTGATATATTTTTGTATTTGAAACAGTTACAAATGTATTTTTAAGTCATCTTATGAAAAAATAACCATAGCAATGATTCATGTCTTTACACATTTATTTATGTTTTAATAATAGTACCAATGGTTGTTTTTTTCCTCTATGAAGGTTTTACAAGAAGTATTGTAGCTGTATATAGTACATGTATGCTGGTGGTTCTTTTGCGAGTCCAATTAAACATTATTGGTGGATATATTTACCTGGATAATGCAGCAGTTGGCAAAAATGGCACTGTAAGTGGAATAAACTTAAATAGATAGTGCCCTTTGTTTCAAGAGGTTCTAATTTTAACTGAATATTACTACTTTTGATAATTTCTCTAAATTAAATATCTTTATATTTCATGTGATTTTAAACTTTTAGCATTATTATTTTTTATATTTTGAAACTAGACTTTTTGTTATGTTAAAGAATTTTATATTGCCCATTCATCCAGGTCCTGAAAATCTCAGCTCAAGTTACATTGAAAATATTATTTACTAATAATATTGTGTAATTTAACCTATTTTGTACAGACAGTCCTTGCTCCCCCAGATGTCCAACAGCAATATTTATCAAGTATTCAACACCTCCTTGGAGATGGTAAGATTCTTATTTGTGACCTGTAAACTAATTGTCATTCATTCATTTGTATTATTGAGGAATTTGAAAAATAAACAAGGCTTTATGTTTGTTTTCTTTTAATAGGCCTGACAGAGCTGATCACTGTCATTAAACAAGCTGTGCGTAAGACTTTAGGAAGGTGAGGCATTTTGCTTTGGCTTTTCTGACTTCTGATTCTAATGAATAAAAGAAAAATTAGAATTGTTCTAGCGAAGCTAGTAACTTGACAAAGGTTGTTCATGAAATTCTTTGTAAGCTAGTAAGAGACATAGCCCTTGGATATTGCATTGTGGAATCCATTTTCTTCGTTAGTATCGACCTTTTGATACTGAGGATAAACTCTTAATGTTTCATTGTTTTTTTATTGATTTCCAAACCAGAAATATTTGGATTGTGGGGTAAAAACCTACTTTAAAATTTGCCTCTGAGGCTTTTATCTCCCACTTATACTGGTAATGTCTATAATTACAGTGGGAATTTTCTTGTGAAATCTGCAGCAAGATTTTTCTTGGCTCTGTAATAATGCCCCTTAACTGATGGCTGATTTCTTAATCTGCTCAAGTGATTTCACAGTCAGCAGTTTCAGGTTTGACTGGATGAAACAGGATCTCAGATAGTAACCTGATAGGAAAAAAGTGTGTGTAGGATGTATGGTATAGTTTCAATTAATCCCAATTTCCTTTTCTCTGTTTCTAGTGTTTCTCTTAAACATTCTTTGTCCCTTTTGGACTTGGAGCAAAATCTGAAAGAAATCAGAAATCTCGTTGAGGAGCATAATTCTTCCTCTTGGACTAATAACAATGGATATAAATCTTTATTATGCCATTATATGATGCCAGATGAAGAAACTCCGTTAGCAGTTCAGGTGCTTAATTCATGACCATTTAACCAAAGCTCTTACTCTATATATTTAAATTTTTTACTGTCTCTTAAAATGTAGATTTCTGAGTCTCTTAAAAGGTAAATATTTGAAAAATATATATTTCAATAACTTAAATAAAACTCATTTAGAAAACAAATTTCATATGATTTCTAGTTAGAAACATTTATAATTTTAGATATTCAGCAAATTTTTATTGAGTATTAGTTATGTGACAAGTACTATGATGTATGATTAGGATATAAAATGAGTAGGACATGCTCATTACATGTGAGAAGCTCAGGAGACAAATTCAGTTCATGTGGCTAGAGAATATTGTATTTCTATGAGATCAAGTAGCAGAAGATAGAGCTAGCCCAGCCGGTGTGGTTGAGCATCAACCTATAGACCAGGAGGTCATAGTTCAATTCCCAGTCAGGGCACATGCCTGGATTTCTGGCTCGTTCCCAGTAGGGGGCCTGCAGGAGGCAGCCAATCAATGATTCTCTCTCATCATTGATGTTTCTATCTCTCTCTGCCTCCCCCTTCCTCTCTGAAATCAATAAAGATATATTTTAAAAAAAAGAAAGGTAAATTTTAATCAGGCCAGTTACCACTATCACATTTGTTTTTTAAAATAAATCAATGATGGCAATATCTAAGTGGACTGAAGGAAGTTGTCATCTAGTTGAGAAACAAAGGAGGCCTAATCTAGCAGTTATCCACCATGGTGTTGCTGCACCTGTGTGTTTCAGGCAGTTGTGATTTATGTTATTCATTGATTAAGAATAATAAAAATGCCAAAGAGTGCAGGTTCTGTATCTCATTTTAAAATAGTTACTGGCTTTTTCATATGTAAGTGGATTGCACCCATGCATCTCTCACTTGACAACTAGAGAAGGCTTAGACCAGAAAGGTCCCTTAGCATTAGAACAAAGAATGCCATATATTTCATTGCCTGCAGGTTTCCAACCCCCTCCCTAAAGACCCCAAAGATAGACCTGTTGGGTGTTGAGATATTTTGTATTCATGAGGAGGCCAAAAATAAATTGCAGCCCGTTTAAGGCATCCCTGCAGGATGGATGGAGGCTAAAATGAACCAGCAGAACAGATGGGACAGAATTAATAAAAGAAATAGGAGAAAACTTACAAGCCAGAATCTTAAGGAGACGTGATAAGAGTATTTAAAAAGCATTCTGGAATTTTAAAATTCAGCTGTGGAACTAAAAAAAAAAAATGATTCAAAAGAATAGATGTAGAGAGGAATAGTGAGCCAAATATTACCTGAATTGAGTTAAAACCTGAAACTTCAGATTGAAAGGACACACAGAGCCCCAGACTAGCGTAGATTGGTCCAAAAGACACATATATATCCTGATAAAATGTCTTTCCAATAAAGGAAAAAAAAAATCGCAGGCCTCTGCAACCACAAGGACTATTTTGTTCTTTGCAAATATATGCTAGAAATGTGTCTAAGAGGGCCCAGATAAACAAAGATCTTACAAAGTATTATGATTTTCTTTGATTTATCTTTAAAAACACATGAGTCTTTACAGTTCTTTTATAGTTTAACATTTTTTGCTTGTTGGTAGAACATAGACTTTAGGATTTCATCAACTCTGGAGTTTATTAATATGACTAGTTTCATCATAACCCTGTGCTAATATTTGAAACCTGAAGTATGGCATTTTAATTTCATAGGCCTGTGGGCTTTCTCCTAGAGATGTTACCACTATTAAATTACTCAATGAAACTAGAGACATGTTGGAAAGGTATGTATACTGTATGTAACAGAGAACACGTGTTTCTGTTTTGATTGTACTCTTACCATTTTTAGTCCTTCTTGAAAAACATATTCAACATAATCTCTTGTCAAAATTAAATTTTGAATCTGTTGCCCTGCCTTTAGGTAGGATTTCCTACTGAAACTAGTGGTTCTCTTATTAGGATGGGGAGGGAAGCAGAGATTTTTTTCAGCATACTCATGCCTGGCTCACTTTCTTCCCTAGCCTAGAGAGTCTATATACTAGTTGAGGGGCTGGAAGATAGTGTTTATATTTTGAATAAAGCTTTCAGGGATGATTCTGATATACCCAGTGTATACTAGTGTCTTCTCTCTCTCTCTCTCTCTCTCTCTCTCTCTCTCTCTCTTTCTCACTCTCTCTCCCTCTCTCTCCCTCTCTCTCCCTCTCTTCCTCTCTCTCTCTCTCTATCTTAGGATAGAATATAATGTTTCTAAAACTTTGAGTGATAAAAATTTCACATCTTGCCCTAACCGGTTTGGCTCAACGGATAGAGCGTCGGCCTGCGGACTCAAGGGTCCCAGGTTCAATTCCAGTCAAGGGCATGTACCTTGGTTGCGGGCACATCCCCAGTGGGGAGTGTGCAGGAGGCAGCTGATCGATGTTTCTCTCTCATCGATGTTTCTGGCTCTCTATCCCTCTCCCTTCCTCTCTGTAAAAATCAATAAAATATATTTAAAAAAAAATTTTTTTTCACATCTTCCCTAAATTGGGTATTACTTAGCGCTGCCGCAGAGGTGGGAGAGGCTCCCGCCACCGCTGCTGTGCTCGCCAGCCATGAGCCCAGCTTCTGTCTGAGCAACACTCCCCCTGTCGGAGCCCACTAACCACCAGGGGGCAGCTCCTGCATTGAGCGTCTGCCCCTTGGTGGTCAGTGCGTGTCATAGCAGCCGGTTGTTCCACCATTGGGCCAAAACCGGCTCTCCGACATCCCCTAAGGGGTCCCAGATTGTGAGAGGGCACAGGCCAGGCCAAGGGACCCCACTGGTACACAATCAGGGCTGGGGAGGGACTCGGGAGGTTGGCCAGCTGGGGAGGGACCACGGGCGGCTCCAGGGTGTGTCCGGCCCATCTCGCTCAGTCCCGATCAGCCAGACCCCAGCAGCAAGCTAACCTACCAGTCGGAGCATCTGCCCCCTGGTGGTCAGTGCACATCATAGTGACTGGTCGATTGTCTGCCTCCTTGTGGTCAGTGCACATCATAGCAAGCGGTTGAGCGGCCTTAGCATATCATTAGCATATTACGCTTTGATTGGTTGAACGGCCAACCGGCCAACTGGACACTTAGCATATTGGCTTTTATTATATACGATTTTTTGTGAAGTGTTAATATGTCATAACAGAAAGATCTTGAACTTTAAATTTAAAAAGGCTTGGGTTCAAATTCTAGCTCCCCCATTTACTAATTTCAAACCACTGGACAAATTTCTTTATCCCTCAAGTATCCAGTTCCTCATCTGTACAGGATAATAAAATGTTCTAAATTACTGGTATTTCATGATGGAATATGTAAAGCAAACCAATAATCTATGGCTATAAGAGGATTTCTCTTCAAGAAGAAACACTATTACTGGAATTTTACAAAATTGTACAAAATGCTGACCAACGTAAGAAAATTTAAAGTGGATGAATATTCTCATTGTGTTGTGTTAAATAATAAGCTCTCTTTTTATACTAATTTTTAAGGATTGACTCCTTGATATATTTTTATAGTGTTTTAGGCTGTAAAACCTAGATTGTGACTAGAAATGGTGGCTCTCAGTGGTAGCCACAGTTCATGAATTTATTTCCTTTTCCATTGAGACTCTAAAAAGTAACTTATCCTTCTTATTTTGTGTAGTCCAGATTTTAGTACAGTTTTGAATACCTGTTTAAACCGAGGTTTTAGTAGACTGCTAGACAATATGGCTGAGTTCTTTCGACCTACAGAACAGGACCTGCAGCATGGGAACTCCATGAATAGGTAAGATAACATGTAAAAATGTTACCAGTCTAATGAATACTCTAATAAAGTAGAGCTTTGGTTCTGTTTATTTTCTGTAACAAAAAAATCTTAGAGGGTAAATTTGAATGCTCATTTTTCAACAAGTTAAACTTCATTAACCCAATTACACCTTCATGAGTAGAACTATTTCTAGACTCAGTATTAAAACTTTAATTCCTTATAAAAATTTTCCCAATATAGATATGTACTTAAATTGTGAAACTACCCTTCTATCGGCCAAATTCCAATTATTGGTATGTGTTTTTAACTCTTTAGAATACAAAACTGAAAATGTTTTAATGCATTCTCTAATTTTATTCCAGTTCTGCAAGCCATAATTGGCCTATATAATTCAATACTTTTGGGCATTGTAATAACCAGGCATTCCTGTAATAGGTTTCCTTTTGATGAATTATCTCCTAGTTCTATAACTACGTCAGTGTATTCATTTTGTAGAATTGAGAATATTTAGTTAGTTCCATTGTTAGTAATTTTAATTATAACTATTATTAAGTCATGGATTTATGCTACCAAAGGTATTTTATGATTTTATTATATCTTTATCATCTTAACATAGCAGTTTGGATCTCCTATTAAACTTTACACTCTTTAAGAACCTCTGTCCTTTATATTAAACTCAGAAAATAGGTATTAAATCAACTAGGGGCCCAGTGCATGAATTCATGCACCTTGAAAGGAACTGTGGGCTGCGAGGCTGCAGTGGGCACAGGGGCAGGTCTTGGCCCATCCTCCACGCCCCCTCCCAGCACCTCCTGCCACAGCCCCTGGTCCCCTCTCTGCCAGCAGCCCCGCTCCCATGCACTGATGGCGCCAGCCCCACTCGCACCCACTTATGTCACAGAGCGATTGGGGCCAGCGCCAGCAGCAGGTGCGAGCAGGCCGGCACTGTCAGTGGGTGCAGTGGTGGCTGCTGCCCCGATCATCCCTCAGGAGCTGGGGGAGGTGGAAAAGCCCTCAGGGGTGATAGAGGCTGGCAGCCGCCGCCGCTTGTACTCACTGACGGCGTTGGGTGCCTGCAGCATGTACAAGCAGCGGCTCGGGCACCAGCTCCAAGTGCAAGAGGCAGCTGCCGGCCCCGATCACCCCTCAGGAGCATGGGGAGGTGGAGAAGCCCTGAGGGGCAATTGGTGGCAGCAGCTGCCGCTCCCACCTTCTTACGGTGCCAAGCGATCGGGGCCAGTGCCCGGCGCCAGCAGCAGGTTTGAGAGGTGGCTCTGGCGCCAGCAGCGGGTGCGAGCAGGGCTGGCGCTGGCAGCAGTGGCAGGACCACAGCACACGGGAGCAAAGAATTTTTAGTAACCACCAGAGGCTCGCCCCGATGACAGCGACCAGTGCCCTGCCTTGGTCTGGCACCTCTGCTCATCATCCTGCCACGGCCAACGCCCGCCATGTTCCGCACATGCCCTCTGGTGTTCAGCGCACGTCATAGCAACCAGTTGTTCGGTTGTTT
>NW_005354291.1:18097884-18117801 GCF_000412655.1 Myotis brandtii
ACTGACTAAACTCATTCATTAAAAATAAGGGAAACAGTAAATGATATGCTGTGTGTATGTATGTATGTGCAATATCCTAATTAATCCTTAAATATATAAGGCAAGAAATTGATTATTTGCCCAATGCTCTGTGACCTTTCTTTATTGTACAAAAAAAGAATAACTTGCAATTAACATTGAGGATTAAACTTCATTAAGCCATAAAATTTATCTTCTAAAATAATTTAAATATCACCCTAAGGTCTTTTTTTGGCAGTTTTTTAAAATTATACAAAAATAAATTGGAGCCCCTGTATGTTCCCTAAATCAAGGTGCTCTGATTCATAAAATTTCACTATAATCTCTACCTAGCAAGGTGTGCTGATAAAGAATTAGAATAGTGTTTTAACAAGAACAAATACTTGATCTTATACATTGAAGAATTTTAATATTTTGCTACAACCACAACAGTTATTGATAGTCTTCTTTTTTTTGAACCCCTGTATTACTAATCTGTAGTTTCACATACAACATACATGTTTCACCATGAACTGGAATCTTATTCCTTAGTTATATTTTAAGCCTCCTCTCAAAGTCAGACTATCTGATGCCCTTTCATATTTCATTATATACAGTAGGCATTCAGTAGAAATTTCCTGAGTTTTTCTCTTTCATGTCAATAACCAAATTTATACTTCATGATTCAATGGTAGAAACATTCCCATTTTGCTTACTGTCATATGTATTGTTTAACATCATGGAAGTTCTAGCCATCACAATAAGTTAAACAAAAAAAAAATTTAACAGTATCATTCTAGTATTCTAACCAATGTTGTAAGGCTAGGAAAAGACCAATTTTGAGACTCCATTAACTTTTTATAAATTAACTTGAAAATAGACAACTTTTACTGAATGTTTATTACTATATCACAAACTGTTAGTTGACTCTTGATTTCCTAAGTTCAATTCTTCGTAAAATGATATATCAGTTTTGGAAAGGGAGGGAAAAAAATTATGAAGGTGACCTGATTTTATACTTAGAAATCCAAGAGAATCAACTAAAAATTATAAAGTTGGCCTCCCAAAATTTATTTATTAATATAGTCAAAGTATCAAAATCCCATTAGGGATTAAAAAGGTGGTTGCTTTGTTTTTGAACCTGAAAATTTGATATAAAAGTGATCAGAGGAGTAAAGGGATAAGAATACTCAAGAAATTATTGAAAAAGTAGAGAAATGAATGTACTTTCCCTATAGAACATATAAGGTGCAGTTATTAGAATAATATATTATTCTTTTAAAAATAGTAGATAAATCAGTGGAATAGGACTCTAAAATATATAGGATATTATTATATGATGAAGATGAGTAAGAGATGCAGATGTATTATTTAGTAAATGATAGTAAGACAACTTGACATTTTATAATGACTAGTTGTAAAACAATAAAGAGCCCTTCTGTACCATATATATATATATATCCAGGAGGTTTAAACAATAAAAACATAAATGAACTGATAGAAAATAGGTGAATATTTGTCTGATATCAAAATGGAAAAAAAATAATTCTAAGATTGAAAGAACTTTAGATAAATAAAATGATAGGTTTTACAAATGTAGAATTTAAAACTTATAAATCAAACAAGTTTATAATTTAACTAGAGGCCCAGTACACGACATTTGTGCATTGTGGGGTGGGGGGAAGGGGAGTCCCTCAGCCCGGCCTGCGCCCTCTTGCAGTCCAGGAGCCCTCAGAGGATGTCCTACTGACTGCTGTCAGACATCCTTAGTGCTGCCGGGAGGCAGGAGAGGAAATAATTTGAACTAAGAACTGTAACTATAACTCTTTAAAGAGGCAATTGACATTCAGGGCAGAAGCCACAAGGCAAAGACTTTGAAACAGGAGGACCAAGGTTCAATTTGAGGACCTGGAAGAAGGCTGATGTGGCACCTGAACAGATGGAACTAGGGAAAGAATGGTGTGAGATGAAGTTGGAGAAGTCAGCACATGCAGATTATGGGTGTTGGCTTGAAATGCTGGGGAGCTACTAGAGAAGTGAGAAAAGAGTGACATGATGGGAGTATTTTGATTGCTTTGTGGAAAAGGAATTGGGAAAGGGGAAGTTGGGGTGGGACATAGCAATGGGTGAATGAAGACTTTTATTAATTCAACGAGTATGTATTGAGCACACATGGTACCTAACATCATGGACCTTGTACTAATATTTTGTATGATAGTGGTGTCTTCGATTGAAGACAAATTCACACAAAAAAGAAACAGGTAAACAAATCATGACAGATTTTGAAAAATGGCTACATAGGTACTATGAAAAGAGAATGCCTAATTTCTTCAGGAGTTCATAAAACCTCCCTGCTTTTTTCTTTTTAAGCATTGCCTCAAATCTCAGCAATAGCATACTCATTAGACACCATTGCTTCAGCATTTTCATTATATTTAAAATAAAATTTCTAGTCTAGCCTTAGGTTTAAATGTATAAAGTATGATATTTAATATAATAAACCTAAGTCTGTAACCAACACACAAAAATTCATTTTATCATTTAACAGTAATTGTATCATATATAATCACACAATAATTTATTCATCTCACAAATGCTTACTGAACACAAGTTAGAAGATAATTGCTGTATTTTGGACAGGAGATAATGCTTAACTTGGACTAAGTTTGGCAGTGGGGAGAAGTAGACCCATTTAAGAAATATTTAAGATTGTGGAGAGATTGGATATACACAGGAGAAGGAAGTGCCAAGGATAATGCTCAGGTTTCCTGTTTACACATTCAGATAGATCATGGCACAATTCACTGGAATAGAGGGAAGAAACATTCAACATTGCTAGTTATTGAGGAAAACACAGACCACAACTGTGAGATACCATTTTCAGCTATCAGACATACAAAGATTAAAGAAAAGATAATGCTTGACAGAAAGAAGGCATGAAAGACCAGTATTCTCACACACTGCTGGAGAAGCAGAGGGCATTTGCAATACACATTTGAAACCTTGAAAACATTCCTACCCTTTGATCCAGTAATTCCATGTTAATACAAAGAGTTATTTATATTAAGGAAAATTAGGCAAAAACTTAAATGCCTAATTCTAGGGAATTGATAATATAAATTATCACAGTTAGTTTGATTACTATATAATCATTAAAAACAGACAAAAAATTTGGAAGAACATTTAGTAAGATGAAAACATGCATATATGAATAAAAATTCAAAACAGTGTTACTTGGGAAGTTATAATTGTATGTTAAAAACAAAAAAAACATAGATATGTGTAAAAATTACTGAAGGAAATTAACCATGATGTGAGTTACAGTTATTTCTAGGTGGTAGGATTACATGTGATTTTTATTTTCTTAACACATTTCTGTAAGTATTTTTCAATAGCTGTTTATGAATTTATAATTAAAATGTTAAATACATATAAGATAAAGTTTAGACAATACTAATTACTGTGATGATGTTTCAGTCTTTCCAGTGTCAGCCTGCCTTTAGCTAAGATAATTCCAATAGTAAATGGACAGATCCATTCAGTTTGCAGTGAAACACCTAGTCATTTTGTTCAGGTAAGAAGAAAACTTTGGGGTATTTGGGGTATTAAAACTAGAATGCATTAACATTTGTTTTTGTCAGTCTTTAAATTTTAACAATCTGGAAAAATATGAAGTGTTATCTTCTGTGGTCAATTGAGCATCTTTCATTGCTTGTTGGCCATTTTTTTATACTTTTTTAATGATCTGCTCAAGCTATTTCCCATTCTTTTATTGATGTGGTTTTCTCTTTATTAATGAGTTGTAGAAGTTCTTTATAAATGCTCATAAAAGTCCATTGTCAGATATATAGGTTGTATTTGGGTTTTGTTTTTGTTTGTTGGATGTTTGGGCGTTTTTTGTTTGTTTTTGTAAAGGTGTCTTTTGATTATGAAGTTTTTAAGGTTAAATACACTTATTTTCTTATCTAAAAAAAAATACAAAAACTAAATTGTATTCTTGGATATTGTCCTGTTTGTCTAATATAAAATTGCACTTCTCTCCTGTGATACTTGTTCAAAGAAATAAAAAACTTAAAATCGTATGTTAAGTGTGATAGAATGCCCATGCGAGTAATAATGTATCATGGCAAATTTATGAGGTTGGGAATACCTTTCTCCATGTTATAGTCCAACACCTGACAGACTGTATTGTAGCCCTGATAAAATCTAGCGGTCAGTTGAATTTACAGTGTTAATGTTTTGCATTAAGCTGTGTTAGTGAGCATATTGAGCCTTAAAGCAGATCAGTGATACAAGTCCTCAAATTTTGAGAATAAAAAAACTTTTATGGAGAAGTAAAGCATTTTAATAATTAATATAACTATTAATAATACACCAATAATTTGCTCACTAAAGCTACATAGACAGTGGGCTGTTTAAATTTTTCCCTAGACTACCTATTTCTCCATCTTCTTTCTTAGGAAAGCATTTTAGAATGCATTGGTTAAGACTGATATTATTAAATGGATAACTTTAAATCCGTGTTAAGTGTTTTTTAGCTGAGTCATTTGCAAACTTGGAAACTGTATTATAAGTAAAGAATTACTTGCAGTATACCTCAATTCCAAACTACCTCAATAATGTGCAGTGAGAAGAGTCCCTAGGCATAAGGGTAAAGATGGCATCCTTCATATAAGAACCTAACCAATAAATATCTCCTAGAATTTATTATAAGAAAAAAATACTCCTTTCATTAAATGGTTTTTTGGGGGGGGTTTTGGCTTTAACACCACTAAACTTAGCGCTAAATTCCTTTCTTGATTGCAGAAGTGAATTCAGATTATCTACACATTTTCAAACTGTAACATTTTGTTGTCATCTTTGTAGGATCTGTTGATGATGGAGCAAGTGAAAGACTTTGCAGCTAATGTCTACGAAGCTTTTAGTACCTCTCAACAACTGGAGAAATGACTTTTTCCTTTCAAAAAACCTACAGTGGAATTAATTTACTTTTAAATATACACTGAATAAGTCAACTATATAAATATAGGGTAATGATTTGTTACCAAAATGCCTAATAAAAAATATTCTGAAAGTCTTCATTCATAATAAAACAGATTTATTTGTCATCTTAATTTATTTTTTAAAGTCATCAACAGACTAACTAGTTTTTGTGGGCATATCTGAATGTACACAGCACACAGATCAGAATTTGTTATACCATGGATATTAGTTCCAAATGGACTGAAAACTAAATGTAGATACTTGTTTTGTATAATATGAAACTCAGTATACTTTGACATTGATACTGAGGTAAAATCTCTTTGGGAAGTAGGTGTGAAGTTCGGAAAATATGCTATTTAATGAATCAAAGTTCACTGAACTGCAGCATACAGTAGTAAATCAGACTTTTCTTCAGTTACTCCTCAAAGGAATAAATTATGTGTCTTAAATATATTTGATGGAGGACTTTGCTTTTTATGGAAATCAGTGAATTTAACAACCATGACCAGCATTCCTTTTTCTTCACTGTTGTTAACAATCCTTAGAAAATTACATAGTGATTTAGAGGCTAAATTGTGTTGATGCCGTTTACTCACATATTATTTTAACTACATACTGTCATTCATTTGTATGTAAATAACTTTAATAACTTACTTTGTATTGATTTTAAGCACAGTGGATATTGCAATAAAATATTTTAGTAAAATATGGTTTTCTTAATACTTTATAGCCATTAGTTTATTTGTTCCATAGCAAACTACATTTTGTTTATCCATTCATCTGTTGATGGACATTTGGGTTGCTTCCGCCTCTTGGCTATTATGAATGATGCTCCTATAAGCATGAATGTGCAAATATCTCTTCAAGACCCTACTCTCAATTCTTTTGGATATTTACCCAGAAGTGGGATTTCTGGCTCATGTAGTAGTTCTGTTATTAAGTTTTAGAGGACCTTCCATACTGATTTTCACAGTGGTTACACCATTTTACAATCCAACAGTGCACATGGGTTCTAATTTCTTTACATCCTTGCTAATACTAGTTGTTTTGTTTTGTTTTTTGACAGTAGCCATTCTAATGGGTGTGAGGTGACATCTCGTGATTTTGGTTTGCATTTCAGTGATTAGTGATCTTCGTATTCTTGTTGGCCATATGTAAATCATCTTTGGCGTAATATCTATACAAGTCCTTGCCCATTTAAAAAAAATTGTATTGAGCCCAGCCAGTGTGGCCCAGTGGTTAAGTGTCGATCAATGAACCAGGAGGTCACAGTTACATTCTTCGTCAGGGCACATGCCCAGACTTCGGGCTCAATCTCTAGTAGGGGGCATGCCAGAGACAACTGATCAATGATTCTCTCTCATCATTGATGTTTCTATCTCTCCCTCACCTTTCCTCTCTGAAATCAATAAAATTATATGAAAAAAAAAAAAACTCCCTACAAACTAAAGCCCTGGACCAGGTGGCTTCACAGGTGAATTTTACCAAATCCAGATGATGACTACAAAGAAAGAAAATTATAGGCCAATATCCCTGATGAACATAGATGCTGAAGTCCTCAACAAAATATTAGCAACTGGATCCAGCAATACGTTGAAAAGATCATACACCATGATCAATTGGGATTTATTCCAGGGATGCAGGGTTGGTACAATATCCATAGCATTTTTGCTGTTATGTTGGGGAGACACTAGTTTTCAAGTTTCACTTTAACTGGTAATATAATTGATGTCTTTTAATTTGTTTAGAAAAAAAAATAAGTAGCATTTCCTTCTGGAAATAAATAATTCATTTTCTTTAGTAAATCTATAGTGCTATAGTTATGTAGGAAATTAGGACAGAAATAAATCATGTATCAGTATATTAGATATACTAGTACTAGTATTTTCAGTAATATAAGAATATTTTCAGTAACATCATTTTATGTTCCTCTAACATAAATGTAGCTCAATAGTGAAAGGCAGAAAATGAATTATGAAGTCTCTTCTAAGTCCAGGCTAGGCCTGACGCCAACAGCTAGAGAGTCTATGTCTAAAATGTTTTTTAAAAAAAAAGATTTAAATGTGGGAGGAGGGCAAATGCTTCTTTTCAAAATGTGACAGAATATGATGTTATTTCTAATAGGGAGATATAACAAATGCATTTTGGGAAACTAGTGAATGTGTGTATAATAGGGTGTCTCTTCCAGCAGTATTAACCCAGGATTTCATCCAAAGAAAATTTGAGACTAAACAGATGTGGCCTTCTAAAGATACAAAGTGATCAGCTGAAAATTATCACCTACCATCATCTGCATCTGTAGTAACGGCAATTGAAGAGATGACAAGGTAAAAACCACATATATTTGAAGTTAATTGACCTTAGACATTACAAACTTGTCTTCTCTCAGTACAGTAGGAACCCTCTTGTCTGGGACCCTTAGTTGTTTGGTTAATCCAAAAAGTCACTAAAGCAGGGATCATAAAAAATAAATAAATAGCCCTGGCTGGTGTGGCTCAGTTAGTTGGAATGTCATCCTGTGCCTGAATGGTCACAGGTTTGATTCCTGGAAGAGTATGTACTAAACTGTTAATAGTAGTGATCTGAACAGTGACTTTACCTTTGAGCATTTCTGTGTTTTAAAATATCTACAGTGAACATTTATTAGTTTTATTACCACAAGGAAAAAATAATAATTTTTAAAATAAAAATACAATTACTATAAGCATTGGATATATATATTAGGCCAAATTTATTATATACCTTCCAGTTGTATTAGTCTTCTAGGATTGCCATAACAAAATGCCACCCACTGGGCAGCTTAAACAACAATAATTTATTTTCTCACAGTTCTGAAGGCAGACAATTCTAGGTGTCATCTGGTTTGGTTTCCCTTGAGGCCTCGCCTTGGCCTGCAGAAGGCCCGCCTTCTCACTGTATCCTTACATGGTCTTTCCTCTCTGCTTGTGCATCCCTGGTGACTCTTCCTTTTATAAGGACACCAGTCATATTGGATTAGGGCGCCCACCCCTGATTTTATTTAACCTTAATTATCTCCTTAAATGCCACACCTCCAAATATAGTCGCACTGGTGATTAAGGCTTCAACATTTGGAAGCAGACACAATTCAGTCCTTAACACCACCAACTGCTAGCTACTCTAAAACAAAAATTTCCAACTCTGAATTGCACATGAAATTAAATTCACTGTGGGGAGACTTTAACAGCAAATATGAGGGAGAGAGAAAATTTCCTCCACCCTTCTAGGTTTTCCCAGCTGGTTTAATCAAATCAACATGAAACAGATAAGAGAAGATAATCAAATTTAATCACATGTGTGCATATGAGAACTCCACACACATGAAAGGTTCAGAGACAGGAAGTTAAAATGAGGCATTTATGACATTCTGAGCTAAGGTTGAGGAGTAAGGAAAGGCCCATGGAGGCTTCAGAGGGAGGGAGGTCTTTGCAGGATGAAGAGAAAATCAGATGCTCAGTACTTTGAAGTTTGTCCTGCCCTATTATAGAAAGGTCATAAGAAGTTATTTCTTTCCACGATGTGTACAGCAATGACTGACATTTCTTTGTCAAAAATGTCTTAAGTGGGAGGACATGTGCAAGGTTTGTGATTGCAGAATTAAGTGGAGATGGTAAAGATTGTTAACTGACCCAAGAAGGCTTGTAACAACACTATTCTTGGAATTATGTGGATTTTCTCCTTTGTTTTTAATATTAATCTCTATATTAATTCTAACAAAATTAAATATCCTGTCAAAGATTTTTAAGATATTCTTTACTTTGTAGATCTGTCAGTTTACTTGAAACATTAAAATGGTGATAAATATATTTTTTTTAAAAAAAAAAACACCAAAAATGTATCTCTGGTGATAACTCTTATTATGGGCAAGGCCCCAAATTGAAATTCCTTAAGGGAGAGAGAAAAGTTTCTCATGAGCCTCAGAGTCTCAATTGCCTTCAGCTCAAAAGAATACATTCCAAAGTGGCGCATCTTGGCGAGGCCTGTTCTGAACACAAGGTCACTGGAGAGTTACAACAGTTACATGGGTAATTTAAGGGGTAAGAGGGGAAAGGGACTGTATTGCCTAAATAAGTACTTGACTTTTCTTGACCCATTTTACATTTGCTTTCTCCATGTGCTATAATTATAGAAACCTGATATTTTCTAGTCTTAGATGTAACTGCAGCATGAACCACTCCGCTGCACATTAGATCACGTTAGTTAGTGCTAGAGCCCAGCCCCATTTACAAGGCATCTGATGAAAGGTGAGATGTGGCAGTTCCACCATAATGCCATTTTTCTCCAAAGAGATCCATTTAAGTGGCTGTCCATGTCCCAGTAGCTTAACCTGAAATTAAAACACACACACAAATGTCTCCAGGTATATCTGTGACTCGCCCACTTTATTGAGAAGGGGTGGTTGATATTCCTTAAAAGCATTGTAGACAGAAGATTCATTTTTTACTTTTATTTAGTAGTTCACAAGCTATAATTAAACATTAGATTTCAACTCCCCTCATCTTTTTGGCCTGATCAACCATAATCGTTAGAAATGAAATATGAAAATACGATGCAAGGAGAAGCATGTGGACAATTCACCTCTAAGAAAATTGTTGATTTCTTTAAAATAAGCTATAAAATATATCAAAATGAATTCAATACCAGACTTAGTGGTTATAACTATTAGATTAACCTTTAACTTTCTCCAAAGTATTTTATGAACTAAACATAGTAGGGCTAAGACTTCTTCCTTTTATTCTAATGTGTTCTGGGTGGGATGTCAGGGGAAGAATACAAATTCCAGTTTTATGAAGAATCATTTCGGATGCATACAGTGAACTCAAACAACATAAAACAACTGTGAGGAAGAATATTTTACATTGATGTGAATGGAGATGACTTATCTGCTTTATAAGTTTAGTTTTCTGGGAAATGAAAAAAATTTTTCAAAGGTTCTGGCCAAATATTGCCATTAATGAAGCTCATTTTAAAATTACTCTTATGGGTAAATAAGAACACATATAAGGATCTCCTTAAAGTTAAAAGTTATGTTTTTATCAGGATATTCTAGTCAACAATTTAAAGGAACAATAAAGATAAAATTCCCTCTTACCTCTGTTGACCCCAGAGTAGCTTTGGGTTGGCCAAGAAACAGCTGTCCTGATGTGGGCCATTTGAGAAACATGGCATAGACCAAGTTTTCTTTAGCTTTTGATGTGTACCTGGTTAAAAGGGGAGGAAAGCATAGTAATATTTCTCATTATTTATAGGTCAGGTCTGAGTTATTTATAGAGATACTTCCATTTGGTAAATATTTACCAAGAGGGAAAGAGCTCTCACAGTGAGGAGGGGAGAGCAGGGCCACCTCAGGTAGGTGACATTGGTAGGAGCCAGACATGGGGTTTTATAGGCCTTGTCGAATGCCTTGACTTTTTATCTTTATTTATTTTTTTAAAGATGCGTTTTTATTGATTTTAGAGAGAGGAAGGGAAAGGGAGAGAGATGGAAACATCAATGATGAGAGAGAATCATTGATCAGCTGCCTCCTGCATACCCCCTATTGGGGATTGAGCCTGCAACCCAGGGATGTGCCCTGACCGGCAATCGAACCGTGACCTCCTGGTTCATGGTTTGCCACTCAAACACCGAGCCACACTGGCCAGGCTTATCTTTACGTATTATAATAAAGGAAACTTGATGGAATAACTGTTAATGATTGTGAAGTTCCAGATCAGACACTCTCATAGTCAAATATAAGTACAGAAAAAAATTCCACAACCAGATTTAAACTGGGCTCTGTGAAATGAAGGCTCAGTACTGAGTTCTCATTATGGCTTCTCACAGACCCAAAGTTCTAAAATTCTACAACAGGTTGCTTCTGTCTGCATTGCCTTAGTTTATTTTCTTCAATGTGCTAATAATTTTTTTAAGTCACAATTCAAGTGAAATCAAAGAACAGTTAGTCTAATCTTTTGAATTATACTTGATCAGCTATACTCACTTTGGTAGCAACACAAGGTGAATTTTTAGAGCTTCACTCATACTACTCTTATCTACACTAATAAAAGAGAAACATGCAAATTGGTGTCACTCCGCTATGCCCACCAGCCAATCAGAGCAACTATGCAAATTAACCCAACAAAGATGGCAGTTAATTTGCATATGCAGGCACGGAGCGAAGACTGAAGGCTCCAGCCGGAGTGAAGACTGAAGACTAAAGACTGAAGAGGCTGCAGTGGAGAAGCCAAGCCTCGCTGGGTCCTGGGTGCCGGCAGCCAGGGGAAGGAAGGCCTATTGCACGAATCTTCGTGCAACAGGCTTCTAGTGTATATATAAAACCTCACATTAGAAACCATCACATATCCAGAGTCTGATTCAGGTTCTCATTGGCCCACAGAACCTTCCAAAACTCAGATAGGGGCCTGAGGCAAGGCTTTTAAAGAAAAATACAGCAAAAAGAAAAATTATCAAGTTAAGATAATTCATTTTAAAGAAACTTACGGTTTAGATTTACTTGGATACTATAAATAAGTTACAATTATTTTAATCAACTAGTGCTGTTATTGGAGCTGATTTTTTAATATTTTTTCATGCCCTTTGGCACTTCTTGCTTGCTAATTTGATGTGATATGACATCTGCAAATGTTAGAATTTACTTAACTAACTAAACAGAAGTCTCTCTTTTGGATTAACCACTCAAGGTTTTTCAATTTTCTAAATGGCTTATAATTTTTATAGGAGTTGACTACTTTTCACTAAAATTTGTATCTAGAGATGATTTGAGCTCAATTTGCTAAACAGTAAGTGTTCAAAAACATGCTTCCCCTTCCTTCTCTTCATAGAAAATAAAGTTTGGAAAGTGTTTTGTATTTCCTCTTTTATCCTATTTTTCTCTTTATATCTCTGAGAAAATGTAAGTGCCTTCTTTTATCAGATAGTACTGATAACAAGAATAACTTACCACACATCTGGGGTGACAGTGTCATTCTGGGATCTCCAAGTGTTGGTTTCATAAATGGCTTCTCCATTGACTTTTAGCCAGGTCCCCATTTGCCTTAATCGCTCCTCAAAAACTGGGGAAATGGTGCCATCCTTAGTGGGCCCAATATTCATCAAAAGATTTCCTCCACATGAAACTGTTTCTACAAGTTGCTAAAAAAATAAATAAATAAATAAGAATACATATAGTTTTTAGAGAGATAAAGCAATTTATCTGTGTTATGAAGTCAGGGAGTGTTCTGCTGTGTTCCCTGGGCCCACGAAGGGCGGACATACAAATACTCTGGATAGGCCTTGATATTTAGAACAGCATTTCCATCACAAATGTATTAATATGTTGTATTTATGGGTTTATACATGAATATTTGGTCACTATCTAGGAGAACAAGCATGGAAGACAGAACAGTGCCCTGTATTTATAAGCCACTGAGCTATACAAACAAAAAATGATTCTCACACACCCACACTATTAAGAATATTACCATAATTGTTACTAGACATTTCACTGTACCTTCACCAATTCTTCAATTGTAAGGTAGTCACGGATTCCTGCATTCCTCCTATAGCCCCAGGAAAACTTGTCTATTGTCATGCAGTTTTCCCACTTTTGTGGCAGAAGATGTCCTGGGTTATACCGGTCACTGCAGGTATAGTAGCCACCATGCTTACAGATGCTACCAGCTCCCCAACGGTCATTGGTGACTACTGTGTCCCGAACTGGGCTGGAATGAAAAACATACTTTTTAAAAACAAAAAGTAAAATTTTTCAACACAAGAGGAAATGTCACTGAAAAGCGGTCTGACTGAAATTTATTCCTAAAAATGCACTAATAAATGTGTAATATAATACAAAGCCCATGGTTTTGAAGTCAAATGGACCTGGGCTGCCTACACTCACTTTCTAAGCTTCCTATCCTACAGCAAGGTACCTAATTCCTCTGAGTGAACAATTTCTTCAGCTCTCATTAGAATAGAAAAATTTATATAACACACCTAGTCCAGTGCCCAGCACATACAACACGAATAAGAGTATTACACTATTTTTTGAAGCTTGCCCCCAATATTGTGAATGATACCCAAAACTGAATTCACAATGAAGACATTCTTCTCACCATTGCCTGAATCATCTCATCTCTTTCTCATACAATTGTGCCTAATACTGAAACATTTCAGGTAAGTCGACTTGCAATCATGAAATTCACTGTGGTATGAAATATCCTACAATATTGTTTCTCATAAGAGGTGGTACCTCCAGCACCTCTCTACTGAGAGGGGACCCCCATTTTGACTTACAAATTGAAGTGGATGGCTCCCAGTCTTTCCCATTGGAAGGTGTACCTGAAGAAACTGCTGTTCTAAATATCAAGGCATATCCAGAGTATTTGTATGTCCGCCCTTCGTGGGCCCAGGGAACACAGCAGAACACTCCCTGACTTCATAACACAGTACCAGGTACCTTCTAGTTACAAATATAAATTTGTTCCATCTAGTTTAAGCCTAAATAGCAGAGCTCAGTCAGAACTCCCTGTGCCAATGGGACAGGCTGGAACACGCTAGAAAGCAATGGGAAAGAACAGGAAGAGGTGAGAATGATGAAGGAAAAAAGGAGACAGACAAGGGGGACACTGACTGGTTATCAAAGAGTAAGAGGATGAAAAGAAGAAGCAATTAGAGGGACTGAAGAGCACATAAGCAGAAACAGTCATGGGTAAATAGAGTTGTCCCAGGAGAGGAGATGAAAAAGGGGACCCACAAAATTAATGTCTTCAGAATTCTGCATTCTGTGATTTTTGGTCTGACTTCAAAATTTAACTCTTGATTTGTAATTCTTGATTATTTTGAGTAAATATTGATATATCTAATAAGAATTATTTATAATGATTTCCTCCCCCATATCATACATGAGCCTGAAAGGAAATATTTCAAGAAGCAAGGGAATGAAATGTTATGCATGTATTAGGAACATTTAAGGTAGCTACAGCAGTCTAACAGCATACACGCCTTTCATTGTACAGCCAAGCTAAGAAACCTGTGCTGTTCCAGTAGCAATCGGGTGCCCCTCCATCGCCATCTGCCCACAGGACCTCCGGCCGGTACTTGTTCACCAACTCGTAGAGCTCGGGCTGCATCTTAGAAACTGGAAACTGTCGCTTCTGGAAGGAGCTGGATTCATCATCAAGGAAGAGCGGATGAAACCACTCAAAAAGGGAATAGTAGAGTCCAAAACGCAGGTCAGTCCTGTTCCTAATGGCTACCTCCAGTTCCTTGACGACGTCCCTCGTGGGCCCCTCATCTACAGCATTCCAGTTCCATGAGTGCTCTGAACCCCACAAGGTGAAGCCTGCACAATTAGGTTAACAACCTGTGTAAGTAGGTCCACTTTATTTTAGGTAAATCTCTACCTATGCAAATGCAAAAACATATCTAATCATACACATGGTATATAAATAACTGCTTCTACAAACAACTGTTATGGCAATTTTTTTTTCATGATATATATTCTGCTTTTATATGAGCAACAAATGAGAATTTAAACAAGGTAAATGGAGGTTTTTAAAAGTAACTCTCACCTGGCTGGCGTGGCTCAGGGGTTGAGCTTTGACCTATGAAGCAGGAGGTCACGGTTCAATTCCTGGTCAAGGGCACATGCTCGGGTTGCGGCTCAATCCCCAGTATGGGGCATGCAAGAGGCAGCCAATCATTAATTCTCTCTCATCATTGATGTTCTATCTCTATCCCTTCCCCTCTCCCTTCCTCTCTGAAATCAATAAAAACATATTTAAAAAATAAATAAAAGTAACTCTCAGGGTACTGACAAGATCTGTAGAGTCTAATCTGTCTTCTGTGTTTTCCCTCATAGAATATAAGCTCCTTGAGGAATGGCATCATGTCTGCCTTGTTCCCTGTTATAGTCCCCGCCAGCTGCAAGCACTGGGTCTAACACGAAATCAGCAATCAACATTAGGAGGTCACAGCTAAGATTAAAGTAGATTCCCCACTTTTAGGGTTATTTTATTATGGTGTGATTCTTAGAATGCTGGTGATCCTTGTGAAGCAATAAATCTTTTCACGAGGGGGTGGAGGGGGGGTGAGTAAGACTCTAGTCTGTACTTTAAAATACTTGCCCCACCATTTGTAATCTCATCTACTTTAAAGTCCTAAGCTAAGATGTTGCTTCTTAAATTAGCTAAAAGTGAATTATCTACCAACCACATAGGTCCTTCCATGCTGTCTCGAAGGTGCAGTGTGGATATTTTAAACCCTGATTCAAAATGTTTCAACTTGTCAGGCCCTAAGGTCAAGCAGTGCTGAAACCACATGGGTCTCCAGCTCAGTGTCACCACTGTACGCTCACACAGTGGTCTTCCTGCCTAACAAGCCCAGCAGGATCTGTTCCATGAGCAATGAAAACATCTGACAGCATGGGTCCTAGAAAGTTTATACATGTGAGCTTCATCATCTGTCCTCACAGTATGACTAAGAGTGGCTTTGTCTGTTGGTTTAATAAGCTCACTGTGTAATACCTTGTTCTTACAGCTCGGAGAAGTTCTAAGAGCAAGGAAATCAACACATTCACAAACAAATACACATCATACATATTCATCCAATAGGAGAAACGTCTATAGGAAAAAATCATTAAGCCACTAGAATTCGGGTAAAGAGGAAAATATTCTAAGATAATGCCAGATTTGTGGTTTTGGTTCTTCCCTCCTACTCCCCTCCCCACCCCTGAAGGAAGCAATAGGGTAAGATTTCTTATACCAAGGCAAAGATGATCTTGCAGGGGAAATTGCCAAGTGAATTAACATTAAGTTGGAACAATAACAATTTATTGATGCTTCTTTGATCTTATAAATACTTGAATGTTGAATGATAATGGGTGGAAATGATCCTATTAATGTAGGACCACAGTGATGATTAACTTTATGTATCAATTTGACTACTAGGCCATAGGGTACCCAGATATTTGGTTAAACATTATCCTTGGTATGTCTATGAGGGTATTTCTGCATGAAATTAACATTTGAATAGATAAACTGAGTAAAGCAGATTGCCCTCCCCAATGTTGTGGGCCTCATCCAATCTGTTGAAGGCCTGAATAGAATAAACAGCTGAGTTAGAAAGAATTCTTTCTCTCTGCTTATCTTTGAGCTGAGATATTGGACTTCTCCACCTTTGGACCCAGGCTTGAAATAGAACCTACATCATTAACTCTCCTGGTTTTCAGGCCTTCAGGCTCAGGCTGGAACTACACCATCAGCTCCTGTGTCTGGACCACTCAGCCTCCATAATTGTGTGAGTCAATTTCTTGTAATAAATCTCTTTATATCTCTTATCTTCCTATTGGTTCTGTTTCTCTGGAGAACCCTGACTAATACACCACTGTGTTTCCTTTGAGATATTCTTTCATTTCTGATATTTCTGGGCACCATTACAGTTCCGTAATCCTTTTTCTTTCAGGTAATCTGTGTCACTTTCATCACTAGCAAATTGTCCACCATTTGGTCATGTAAGAGTTGGCCAAATGCACGGCCGTGTGTGTCAGTAATGACACAAGACTACAGCAGCCTTACCCCATGATGCCTTCCCAGAATGCATTACAGAGGTGAAATGAAAGGAAAGAGCAGAATTCCAATTATAAACTTTGACCTGCAACCCACAGCCCATTTCAAATAGCTTTAATCAAATTTTAGAAATATTGCTAAATATGCCTATAACAAAAATGTGATCTCCTCCCTCCTCTGTTATGTGGAGGGTATGATCTTTCTGCCTGCCTAATGCCTCTTAATTGATGGAACATGTGGTCCCTTAAGTTATAAGCAAATATCAGTAGCCACTTATGGTTGATCCCAAGAGAATACTCTGGTTTCGTGTAGATGACCTTGCTTTAGTTTCTGCTTCCAAATGAACTACTTTACACTTCATAACCATCGTCCATGTTTGCAAATGTTGCAGTTACTTACCCTCATGATGTTTGGAAGTTAAGACAACATATTTGGCACCAGAAGCCTGAAAAATATCTGCCCACTGGTTCGCATCATAAAACTTTGCGGTAAATAGTGGTCCAAAATCTTCATATTTGAAATCAGGAGGGTAGTTATTTTTCATAAAGTCCACAAATGTTTGTATTTTTTCCTTTTGCCAATACCACCTAAAGGGACGAACAGAAACAGCATATGAAACATTTGAAATGACCAGGCCAGCTCCCTTTACTAATTCTCCCTCCCTCAAATATTACCCAGATTCACTTTTTCACTTCCCCACTAGTTTGTCATTTCCTTAAAGAAAGTTTATGTAAACCAAAATCCCCCTCATATTCCATCTATTCCTCTGTGAAGTCTGCTCAACTCATAAACTAGAACATTCTAGACAACCCAGCCACGCATTTGCTATTAATCCCCACTTTTAAATAGCAACATGAGGTATATATCTTTGTAACATAAGTGAGGAAAGCTTCAAAGGGAAAACTAAGTGCCTAAAACATAACATGGATCTACTACATTCACTAGCAGAGAACAAGTGGGGGAGTAGGCAACAGTAAAATTAAGAAGATGCTGCTATTTTAATCTATTGACTCAGCCTTCAAGGATTCCTTGTTATCTGCATTTATTCTGAGCAATGGGGCCTAAACTTCCTAAGCAAGGCTTCATGAAGAAAACTGTATCAAAAACATAATTTTACATTTTAGACAGATGTAGCAGTAACTTTCCTTATGAAACAGTCTCAAGACCCATCTCTGACCCATCTTCTACTTTCTCCACCACCACCAGTCAGATACATATTTTTCCAGCTTCCACTGCAGCTTGGACATGGACATGTGACCCATGCTGGTCAATGGAATGTAAGGGGATGCCAACTTGGAAGATTCTGGGAAATGAATAATAAGAAAAACTGGCCTTCCTGCCTTTGGACAAGGTTATGTCAAGTTATGGCCGGCTACCATCATGAGACCACAAAGGAACAAGAGGCTGATGATAACAGAAAGTGTCTATGTCTTTGATTTCATCAATGAGCCAACTACTTCGAATTCTCCTTATGTATGAGAACAAGCCCCTACTATCGCACATATTTTTCTATACCTTGAAGTGAAAGTATCCTAATTGATCCACGACACATTTGTACCTTTTAAACTGAACTACAGAAGAAAAAACTGGGACACTCAGAAAGTTGAACAAGGATAAGGGATTTCTCCTATTTCCTCCTAGTACAGTCTAATTTGAACCTACATTCTCTATATTGTCTAGAGCCACTTCTCAAATTTCATCCAAATGGACATGAAAAGAGGCACTTGAGCAGTCCATCATTTATATTTGGTTTTGCATGGCCTATAAGGACAGCCAGATATACTGATCGGCACTGTTCACTGCCCACGAGTCAAACTGGGAAGGGGAGTAGAGGTTTAGAAAAGACACAAAGGGAAACCATGATAATTAAAGAATTGTCTACAGCAGCGGTCAACAACCTTTTGGACCTCATGGATCACCAGTGGTGTTGGTGGCCACAGGTCTACAGGGTTAATGCACTTACAGACCATCAGAAATATACTCTATCTTGTTTTGTTTGAGAAGTATTTTTATTGTTCTCAGTCACAACAAAAAGTCCTGTGTTCACTGGAAGAAAATAAAAAGTTTACCACTGCAAAGAATAAAATTACTCAAAACTAGCTGTCTGTGGCAGAGCATTGGTCTCAATTAACGAACATCAAATCCTCTTCTAGCACCAAATGTATAATTTACCTAATCTTCATAGTTGAACAAAATGATAACTTAATGTATTATCCTATATAATAAAAGCCTAATATGTAAATTGACCAAACAGCAGAACAACCAGTTGCTATGACATGCACTGACCACCAGGGGGCAGATGCTCAATGCAGGAGCTGCCTTCTGGTGGGCAGTGCACTCCTGCCACCACCACCACCACCAGGCTCTCGAGCAGTGAGTCTGGCTCAAGGTTTCTGATTGAGCTGCCCTCCCCCTGTGGGAGCGCACTGACTACCAGGGGGCAGCTCCTGTATTGAGTGTCTCCCCCCTGGTGGTCAGTGCTGGTCATAGCGACCAGTCTTTCTACCGCAGTTGGGTCAATTTGCATATATATACTCTATAGATAGCATTTATCTTGAAGAATTTAACACCATAAAGTATTTAATCAGGAAAGGTATGTGAAACACTTCAAAGTTGTAAGAGATTACATGCACATTTTTATACAGACCTCAAGGTAAAATCTATCTAAAGGGCAATACTCTTCATATAGTAAGGTGTTATTTTTATTAAACTACATTCTAGAACGTTTTTTTAAAAATTCCTAGAGGCACACATGGTAACATTTTAACATTGAAGAGCCAGTGACTGCCCAAATGAACAGATGTTTCCCATACCCATGCATTTATGTTGTCACCACACTTCATGGCAAAACGGCTGAAAATGAGCCGGTAGCAGAGGGGACAACGCCCTCTCCAGCGGCAGTTAAGGTGCAAGCTTCAGTGCTCATCCTGTGCTCCTACACAAGTCCATTCATTTCTGCTAGTTTCCTCGTTGGATGGTTACACTGTAGCGTGATAAATACACGTTGGCAAGTGCAACTATCCAGGAGCTGAGAAGTCAGAGCCACCTTAAGTGCCTGACAATAACCGCAGTCACACGGAGGAAAAGTCAATGCTTACCCAGGCCGAAAGCTTACACTATAAATCAGAAATTTCACACCCGGAAATTCCAAACGCGGATAAGCCACTGGGAGGCGAAACCGCAAGTGGTGGCCGGGTGGCGGCTGGAGGCCGGGGGACAGAAAGAGGGCCCGGGGAGACACGGGGGGAGGCACACTCACCAGAACCATTCGCTCCCGAAACTGGGCACGGAGAACACGCCCCAGTGGATGAAGATGCCGAACTTGGCCTGGTCGAACCAAGCGGGCAGCGGGCGGGCGTCCAGGGACTCCCAGGTG
>NW_005354291.1:18118063-18129265 GCF_000412655.1 Myotis brandtii
CAGCCCTGTGCCCGCCGAGCTAAGGCTCCAGGCCAGTCTGTCCGTGGGGGGGACGGGAATGCCTCGGGTTTGGGGACCTGTGGGAGGAGCTCTCCTCCAGCTGCACGGCGATGACAGAAACCTGCCGAGAGGGCCAGGGGACCGACACGCCCGGAGCCATGCTTAGCTCTGGGAGCCTGAGTCTGTATCGGGTGGCATTGCAACTTTCTCATTCAGGGCGGGGGCCCGGAATGTGCATTTCACACCAAGCGCTGGTCGCTGTGCTGGTTCAGGCGCCAGCTTCTGAGCAGAACTGCATCCGAAACCCAGGCGGGCTACGGCGGTGACGGTTAGAGGCACCGCTCACAGACGCCCGGAGGTGTTACCGGACAGCCCCCCGAGTCAGGGCTGTCCCAACCTCGATTCTTGTCTTCTCCTATAAATGAATTTATACGAGAGGCCTTGATTGCGTTGTGATGAAGCCAATTTTATTAAAGCAATGAATGCATGCACCTGTATTGAAGAAGCAAGGCAAGCAAATCTACACACCTGGCTTATGCAGCACAGACGGCTCTCAGCTGATCAGAAGAGTGACTTGGGTGGGGGTTTGAGGTGTTATGTACCCTCCTGTCTATAGGTTTCAGAATTCCTCTGCTGACTATTTTGGTACAGATTAATTCTTTTTATTTTGTTGTGGCCTTCCCAGATTTCATGAGAAGCACCTGGCAATTTAATCTTGCCAAGCATCAAGACAGCTGCCTTCTCTGCTTAGGGCAGTGGTTCTCAGCCTTGGCTGCACATTAGAATCACCTGGGAATCTTTTTAAAATCCTGATTTCTGGGCCTCATCCTCTGGAAATTCTGTTTTCTTTGTTATGGGGTGGGGCCACAACATTAGTAACAAAGAAACAGAATTTCCGGAGGATGAGGCCCAGAAATCAGGATTTTAAAAAGATTCCCAGGTGATTCTAATGTGCAGCCAAGGTTGAGAACCACTGGCTTAGGGAGTAAAATTGCCCTTTTTTTTCTCTTTCCCCTCCCCCCCCCCTCCCCTCCTTTCCTGCATTCTCTTGTTAGGGAGGCTTTTAACCATTTGCTCCCGAGTGTCTCTGCTGGGGAAGATAATGGTTTGTTATTTACAGGCTGACTGCAAATTGCCCACACTGTTTGGCCTTGTTTTAACGTTCCTGTCTCAGTTTCCCTATTCTACTTGCCCTGGAATTTTCCTAGCTCTTTACTGGCCTGTAACAAAGTCAGTGGTGTTGAAATAGGAATTTTTATGGGTGAAATAGACAGGTTTAGGGGATTTTTTTAAATTAAGGGGTCCATGGAAAAAAACACCTGACCACAGAATTACAAAAGGGTACATTTCCATAAGACAAGGGAAAGGCAGAAGTTACATTTCCATAATATAAGAGAACTGGGAGGAGCCAAAGGTCTATATTTACAAAATAAAGAAGGAGGGCTCACTACCTCTCATGTGAGGTTTGACCTTTGAGCTCAGGAGTTGCTGTAGTGACCAAATCAAAGGAGAATGGTGGCAAATCGCAGGGGATATCGAGGCACAAAAACTGCAGCCTTTATAAACCTGGGAAAAAGGAACTCGGTGGGAGTCTTTCCTCCTCCCACGTGGAAGTCTGTACTTGTTCTTCAATAAATTTCCATCTTTGCTATTCCATCTTCTGTCCATGGACAACGAACCTGGGGAAGCCATCCTGCCCAGGGGAACACCGCATGTTCCTATCCAAAAATCCCGTATCAGGGTCAATGTTTAAGAAATCCGCAGGCTTGGGAAAAGAAGCCAGAAACATGGAATGATCCATCAAGGGGCATCATCAAGGCTCACGTCTCCTTACGCTTTCAGAGTAAAGCCAGAACCCCTCCCCGCTTGCAAAGCATCTCTCTCCTTCACGGGCCAGTTCAGTGTCACCTCCTCCCAGCTTTCTGTCAACACCTTCCCTGCCAGACAGTTTACTCCCTGCTGTGTGTTCCCATTAGCATCTATTGCCAACCTCTAGCAGAGGATTCCAAAAATTGCCTTGTAGTTAGGACACAGCTCTCATTTCTCCTCAGGCTGTGAGCTTCCTGAGGACAGGGATAGTGACCTTCCTTTCTGCAGCCGCTGCATTTAAAGCAGAGGGCAGCACTCAGGCATGTTGATGGAAGTCCTTCAATGGGTTAGAACCAGGGTTCTAATGATGAGGTCCTGTGGAAGAACAAAGATGAGGACTTACAGGAACTTTAATATCACAATTTGTGGCCCACCATTTGGATTAGTGCAGTTTGAAATCTGAGGCTACTTCATAGCGCATAACTCTGCACCTTGGACTTAGAAACTGCCTGCAGAACCAGCGCCTCTCTGTGCTGTCGGAATTCAGTTGGTAAGTCCCCCAAAGCTTTCATTCTAGAACCCTGAACCAGAACTGGGACTTGACAGATGACTGATATGTTACCCGTTGTTCTCATCTCACAGCCCCCCTTGCTGACCACTGAGCCAGCTGTCCACCAATTAGAAAACACATAATGTGAGTTTGTGGTTTTGTTTCCCTTAGCAACCCATCTCTCTGCTACAAGTTATACCTTAAAAAAAAAAAAAACACACAAAAAAACTGTTCTCCCACTCCCACCTTGGCACATGTCTTCAGGTCATACTGTGGGCTAGTCCCTGCATTGCAAATCATATATGGGTAAAACACTCTTAATTTCTTTTGGAATTTTTGCTGACAAAGGAAATGACGCTCAGTAGCTGTTGCCCTCACTCTCCAGTCTCTGCAAAGACATGGGAGCAGCTTCACCCCTTGATGCAGTGTTAATGACTCCCCGGGACCACACCTGCACATGGGACCCCCAGTCTCCCCAGGTGGAGGGTCTCCTGGGAGAGAGGGGTCAGGGAATCCACTGAACATGCATGACCAACGGCAAAACCCCAGTTACCAATAAAGTAGGTGACGAGTTTCATTATTTAGTCTTTGACCCTCGAATGACCTAGGAGCTCAGTGGCACATTTCAACAAAAAGGTGAACCTTTCAGTCACTGCCTCTTGACAACCCTTAAAACAGACGTTTGTGTAATAAGCGTAAACGACATATTTCACAGCGACGATGAGGTTTTGAACTCTCAAAGGGACAGTAGACATGGCTAGGTGACTGCAGCAGGGAGAGGCCTGTCTTCTCATCAAGCATTTGCCCACGTAAACCCCACATTTTGAAGGTTTCCATCTTCCAAACAAATGTATTTATCAGTCAGTAAATGATTTACATTTCCATGTATTTTGGTTCATCAGTGCTAATCAGACCTTCTGATCTGCTCAAATGCCACTTGGGTCATTTATCATTTCACTTGAAAGCAATGAAATAGTTTCCCTCAGTAAGTACAACCTTATAAAATTACAACCTCTGTAGGAAATACAATGGGGCCTTGACTTAGGAGTGTCCTGACTAACGAGTTTTTTGAGATACCAGCTGTCTCTCCACCGATTTTTTGCATTGAGTTGATAGAGTAATTTGAGTTAACGAGCTCCTTAACGAACTCTGTCTCGTATCGAATTAAACTCGTAAGTCAAGGCCCCACTGTACTGAAAACAGATGAAAGGCCTTCCTTAGTGCCCTGGAGGACACATAAGCATCCTAGAATACCACATGGGGCGCCATTGAAACAGGATTTGGAATAAATAAGAGATTTATTTGAAAATGAAGATGGAGAAGAGATTCTACTGCAAATATACTTGTTAAATGACTAAAAGAATGAAAATCTATGAAATATTTTAAAATATGGTCACTATGGAGAGACCACATGCAATAGATTGCACTTCATATTTTATCAGATAATGCAGCGGTTGCCAACCTTTCGGACCTCATGGACCACCAGTGGTCCGCAGACCACCGGTTGGCAACCGCTGACTGGTAATGCATCACAAACTTACAGTCTTTGCACTTAAAGCTACTGCTCAATGAGCAATAACACCACACTACACTGAGGCTTCACCTCTGTATTTAAAGGTTTTGATTCAGGATCCAGATACCTGAGAAAGGACAGATTCCCCAGGTGCACGTGGCTCATTTGGGGGGCCTTGGGACTCATTGGGGAACTCTGCCAACGAGCCCTGATCTCATCCTGTTTGAGGTCACCGAGAGGCACTTTGTCCCTGTAGCAACAGGTGTTCCTCACCGTGAAGCCATCACGATCGGCGGCCATATGCTGAGCAGTGGCAGGTAACAGGGTGCTTAACCTGGTCGCTGCTCCTGATCTCCTGGATCTCCCAGGAGGTGAGGGCAGGAGGCCAGCCCTGCACAACCTCTTTGTTGCTGCCGGAGGAAGTCATCACGATGCTGCTGTCCTCTCAGGGGTACCGTCAGCTGCCGAGGTGGAGCTGACATCTGAGCGAGGCTCTGGAGGACACAGTCTGTATCTCCATGTGGGTCCTGGGTGACTGCCACCGCCAGCCTCAGCAGATCCCAGAACTCCTCTCAAGTGGGCAGTCAGAGAAGTGAAACATTTGCCTCACCACTGACATCAACACAGTCTCACTCTGGAAATGCAGAAGAACAACATTCAAATCAAACTGAGCCCACTTCGTCCTTTATATGGTAAATAGCCCAGTTTATGGTAGAACAAGCAGATGACATGGGGGAAATAGCATCCTCCCTTTACTGGCCTGGGGAAGTGGAGGAGGAGGAGGCCACAGGGCTCAGGGGAGGCAGGAGAGCAGCAGGACCCAGAGTCCGAGAGCACAGGTTGGCAGCCAGGCCCCGGACCACCATACCAGCTCCTTCCTCTACTGCGGGGCTGTGCGATCCCTGGGGAGTCATTCAGCATCTCTGGGCCTCCATTTCTGCACCAATTGCATGTGAATGATAGTGGTAGATCTTCCCCTGAGAATTGCTGTGAAAATTAAGTCATAGCCGAAACCGGTTTGGCTCAGTGGATGGAGCGTCGGCCTGCGGACTGAAGGGTCCCAGGTTCGATTCCGGTCAAGGGCATGTGCCTGGATTGCAGGCACATCCCCAGTGGGGGATGTGCAGGAGGCAGCTGATGGATGTTTCTCTCTCATCGATGTTTCTGATTCTCTATCTCTTTCCCTTCCTCTCTGTAAAAAATCAATAAAATATATTTTTTTTAAAAATTAAGTCATGCAAAGCACATATGAAGCCTCCTCGAAGTGCAGACTACTTAGGTCACTAAGGGGAGGCTAAAGGGCCGGCATTTCTGTCCGGGGTCCCACTGAGGACCTCAGAGGAAGGCTCTGAGGCTGACTGGCAGATTTCACGAGGGGAAGCTGTGTGGTCAGGTGAAGGGAGAGGCTGCTGTATAGCTTTCCCCGATGACCTTGAAACTCAAGTGATACACACGGGACCCAGAAGTCGCTGAGAACCTAACAGGGAACCTGGCCCCAGTGGTCCCCTGCGGCAGGCCTCTGTGCCGAGTATATGGAGTTCGCAGCCATCCTCAGAGGTCTCCAGCTCACCAGCAAAAGCTGAGGCGGGCCCAAGAGAGACCAGATCGCGAATTGTAGCAGCTTCAGGCTTCATCTGGGAGCACCTACAGGAGCGTGTGGATACCCCAGCACTGGGGGAAGAGGGGGAGGACATCACCAAGGCCTCCCTGCCTGCAGCCCCTTCCACCTCAGGGAAAAGCAAGGCCTGGGGAAGCATCTGAGACTCGGAGCGGTTTTACCCAAAGGAGAACCTCAATATTTGCTAAAGAGGCTGTTTAATTTACAGGACTTGTCTACACTTAATCCTGATTGGACAATCAATTTTGGCCACCCACCACCTGGCGTGTGCATGGGGGAGATGGACAGTATGCTGCTCTGCGAAGGCAGGCAGCTTGGCTATCTACAACACAGAGGAGCCACATTTTCTCTGCACAGCAGTGGGTTCCGCCAGGTAATTTGAGGAGCCTGGGCTTCCAAATGTGCAACACATCTGCCTTCTCTTGCACTCCTTCCCATGTCCACGGAAAGACGAATGCTCCAATCAGGGCCTGTGCATGGAGGCCCAGCTCAGGGGGAAGAGGTCTGTGTCCCACCTCAGCCTCCTTCCCAGGCCCTCCTGGCTGAGGGGGACAACATGCTCTGGGCTGCATGGATCAGAGCACAGAGGGAAGTTTCCACAGCCCTGGTTAGAAGGGGTCAGGTCCTTGGAGCAAGAGGAAGAAAAAAAAAATTTACAAGACCATGAAGCTGTGCAGGAGGCAGCTGATGGATGTTTCTCTCTCATCGATGTTTCTGATTCTCTATCTCTTTCCCTTCCTCTCTGTAAAAAATCAATAAAATATATTTTTTTTAAAAATTAAGTCATGCAAAGCACATATGAAGCCTCCTCGAAGTGCAGACTACTTAGGTCACTAAGGGGAGGCTAAAGGGCCGGCATTTCTGTCCGGGGTCCCACTGAGGACCTCAGAGGAAGGCTCTGAGGCTGACTGGCAGATTTCACGAGGGGAAGCTGTGTGGTCAGGTGAAGGGAGAGGCTGCTGTATAGCTTTCCCCGATGACCTTGAAACTCAAGTGATACACACGGGACCCAGAAGTCGCTGAGAACCTAACAGGGAACCTGGCCCCAGTGGTTCCCTGCGGCAGGCCTCTGTGCCGAGTATATAGAGTTCCCAGCCATCCTCAGAGGTCTCCAGCTCACCAGCAAAAGCTGAGGCGGGCCCAAGAGAGACCAGATCGCGAATTGTAGCAGCTTCAGGCTTCATCTGGGAGCACCTACAGGAGCGTGTGGATACCCCAGCACTGGGGGAAGAGGGGGAGGACATCACCAAGGCCTCCCTGCCTGCAGCCCCTTCCACCTCAGGGAAAAGCAAGGCCTGGGGAAGCATCTGAGACTCGGAGCGGTTTTACCCAAAGGAGAACCTCAATATTTGCTAAAGAGGCTGTTTAATTTACAGGACTTGTCTACACTTAATCCTGATTGGACAATCAATTTTGGCCACCCACCACCTGGCGTGTGCATGGGGGAGATGGACAGTATGCTGCTCTGCGAAGGCAGGCAGCTTGGCTATCTACAACACAGAGGAGCCACATTTTCTCTGCACAGCAGTGGGTTCCGCCAGGTAATTTGAGGAGCCTGGGCTTCCAAATGTGCAACACATCTGCCTTCTCTTGCACTCCTTCCCATGTCCACGGAAAGACGAATGCTCCAATCAGGGCCTGTGCATGGAGGCCCAGCTCAGGGGGAAGAGGTCTGTGTCCCACCTCAGCCTCCTTCCCAGGCCCTCCTGGCTGAGGGGGACAACATGCTCTGGGCTGCATGGATCAGAGCACAGAGGGAAGTTTCCACAGCCCTGGTTAGAAGGGGTCAGGTCCTTGGAGCAAGAGGAAGAAAAAAAAAATTTACAAGACCATGAAGCTTAAAAAAAAAAGTTAACAAACTGCAGAAATAAAGAGTGCCTAAAATTGGATTCAGAAAGAAACTACAATGCAAAGAAAAGCATGCAGTGTGCAAGAATAGGGAGTGAAAAGAAGAAAGACAGGAGAGGCAAAGTGGAGGATCCAAAGGAGGTGCAGACAAAGCAAGGTGACAGACACAGGGGACCATCCCAGAGGAGAAGGAAAGGAGACCAAGTTCCTTGGAGGCATGCCTGCAAGCCGAGGTGGAGGAGGATACAGGGGGGAGAACGGGAAAGGAGGTGATGTGAGCAGGAAATCCGTGGCTGAGAAGTGGAGGCTGAGGAACCAGTGAGAGGGAGTGGGTGGATGAGACAGAGGGGGGGGTCCTCCCCCAGCTCCGTTCTAGCTGAGGCATTTGTTTCCCTGAGGGTAGAGCCTGCACGCAAAGATTGCCTACTGCTGGGAAGTCTTTTCTTCTGGAGCAGCCTGCCCTTGCCCAGATGTTCACACTGTGCAGGAGAGCAGTGCTGCAGCCTCACAGGTAGCTTTGTTCTCCTTTATGTTAACGGGGGAGTGAAGGCTCCCGTGCAGAGCGGCCTGGCTGCACGCTGACTTTGGCTGCCGCTGCGCCCTTCCTCCTCCACAGAAAACCCACACAGATTAAAAAGTGTATTTCATGACCATGTTGGTATAAAGGCAAATATATTATTATTATATACTAAAGCATTTTCTTTAACCTAAAAGTTCCCTTTTTCCCCCATTCAGACTTTAGGAGAAATGGAAACATGTTTATGGGCCTCTACAAGAGCTGTGGCCCTGGGCACTGTGCCTGCTGCGTGGATAGATAAGTCAGCCCTGGAGAACTGAGAGACACAGGATAGTAAGCACTAAAAATATACAGAGAGATTAGATGAAATATTTATAATAATGTGAGCCAGGGTAAGTGCATTAGAATAGCAACAACTGAATGGGGTGATCATGAAAATTCCATGATTGCAAAGAGGTAGTTTTTTAAGGGACTGTTTCGTTCTTATTATATGCTAAGCATTGTTCTAAGTGTTTGATGAATGTATCCTATCTAATAAAGAGGAAATATGCTAATTGACCCTCACACTATCACAAAGATGGCAGTGCCCACAGCCAATAAGGAGGGAATATGCTAATTGACTGCCCCACCCTCAAATATGGCTGCACCCAGTCCCCTCAGCCCCCCAGCTGCCCAGGGCCGCCCAAGGCTCAGGTAACCAGGGCTGGCTGAGGCTTGCACTGCCAGCAGTGGCAGCAGTAGAGGTGTGATGGGGCGTCGCCTTCTCCTGATGGATGGGTCGCCTCCCGCCCCTGAGGGCTCCCGGACTGTGAGAAGGGGGCAGGCCGGCTGAGGGACCTCCCCCTCCAGTGCATGAATTTTCTCTCTCTCTCTCTCTCTCTCTCTCTATATATATATATATGTGTGTGTGTGTGTGTGTGTGTGTGTGTAATTAAATATCTGCATAAGGCATTTTTATTATCCCATTCTACAGGTGAGGACAAGAGGCACAGAGAGGCTAAATAGACTAAGGCCCAGGCTTTATTTTGTTTTTAATCCTCATCCAAGGATATGTTTTTTATTGATTTTTAGAGAGAGAGGAAGGGGGAGAGAGAGAATAAATATAGAGATTTATGAATAAACACCAAGTTTCTTCATCTTTTAAGGGCTGCATCTACCCTTCTAGGAGTGGGAGTAGAGCTAAGTAAAAGAAGCCAGACACAGAGTTCACATAGTATGTTCATTTATATAAACTTCTAGAAAATGCCAACTCCTCCATAATGACAGGAAAACAGATCAGTGGTTGCCTGGGGCTGTGGGCAAAAGGGGGGATGGACTACAATTCAGAAGCAGGAGGGATCTTTTGGGATAGAGATCATCAGTATCTTGATTGTGGCAGTTTCACCAGTGTTTCCATCTGTCAAAATTCATAAAATTGTACATTTAAATAGACACAATGTATTGCATGTAAATTAAACTTCAAGGAAGTTGATTTTTTAAAAAGGGGTGAGGAGTACTATTCAAAGGAAAATCAAGAGACTGGTTAAAAAAATAAATAAAAAGTTGTCCACATCACAAAAAAATAGTCAAGGACTTTTTTTTTTTTTTGTTCTCAAACCAAATACATGGTGTTGCTAGTGTACTTTCTGCCTGAGGTTTAAAATTTTGCTTTTATTTCTGTTATCATCTTTGATAGATAGGAATGATATCCTACCACAACATGTCCTTAAAACAAAACAAAATGAAAACCTTAGAAGAGAAGGATGGATGATCTAAAATAATCATTAATTATCTATATCACATCAAGAGCCAACTTCACAGATAAGGGTGAAATTCTAGAGATCCTTATTAGAATAAGGGAGAAAAACTATGGTACTTATTACCACCAAATTTCTGGAAATGTTGGCTAAAAATTAACATATCAAGCCTAAGTAAGAGTTTATTATTAGCAAGGAAAAAATAGCCCTCCTCCTTTCCTCACTCAGTCACTCCCTTCCTTTTGTAGATGATATTATCGTAGACTTAAAAAACCCAAGAGAGAATCAGCTGAAAACTCTTAGAGCTAAAAAGAGTTCAATAAGGTACTAAGTTACTAAGACAAAAATCAATAGCTTTCCTGTATACACAACAACTGGCTTGAAAAGGGGGGGAGGGGAGCCCATTAACAATAGCAGCAAAAAAAATGTGAAGTAGAAACTAAAAGGTAAACAACAAACGGGGAAAATACATTTTCTGCAAATATGAAAAGAAAAAAAAAAACCTGTACTCTTCTCGATCTATAAAGTGCTCAAACAAATCAATAAGACTAAAATCCCCACAGAGAAAGGGCACGAACAACCATTTCACAAACAGGAAATACAAAAGGCCAATAAAGAGATCAAACAGGTGTTCAAAGTCACCACACTTTTAAAATGCTAATTATAGCAACAGATGTTTGCCATTGTCTTTTTTGTCAATCTAGAAAATGTTGGTAAAAATTTTTATGGCCAAAGCTGGCAAAGTATGATGGGCACTCTCAAATACTGCAAGCCAGGGCATGAATTGATACAATCTTGAGAGCCATAATGCAAGGTGGATGCAATATTTCTGGAAAGCAATGCACTTTTCATTTTGTTCCTGAATTGTTTTACATTATAGTGTCTCATTTTTATGAAGTCAAAAGTATTGATTTTTTTCTTTGTAATTCTTCAAATGACTTTCATTTCTAGAAAATGCTTTTCTACCTATCCCATATTTTCTTCTAACCTTTTATGGATTGTGCATATTTCTTTTTAAATTAAACTCTTTAATCTGTCTTTATGTAGTGTATCTTTATTAGTGAATGTGTCAAAGGAAGTAGTTTCCAAATACTTTAGAAAGAAATTCAAACACTGATTTATTCCCATTGATTTGTTATGGTGTCTTTGTGATAGACTAAGATGTAGATATATTTGATTCTTTTTAGGATTCCATGTTCTGTCCATTGGCCTAGTCATGGGTAAAGTGATGTGAGGTAAGAACAGGGGCTCTGGAGCCAGACTGCCTCTGAGCTTCGGGACTTGGGACATCTCACTTATCCTTTCTGTGCCTTGGTGCCTTACCTGTAAAATAGTGTTAATAGGTTTCTGTGAGGATTTGTTGTGCTATACATTTAAAGCACCTTGCATAATATCTGGTATATTATACATGTTAAATTAGTCTTAATTATTAATATGCCAGCACCACATCATTTTAATTATTATAGCTCTGTCTTGTTTTAAAAATATTGAATAAAACAAGTCTTCCTCATTTCTATTCCTTTAAAAAAAATAGCTAATTTTACCACCTTTTGGAGCCAAAAATCTTGGAGTGGTCCTTAATTCATTGCTCTTTCTCATCCCCTATCTCCA
>NW_005354291.1:18129320-18136986 GCF_000412655.1 Myotis brandtii
TCCAGAAAGATTTTTAAAAATATATTTTTATTGATCTCAGAGAGGAAAAGAGAGGGAGGAAGAGATAGAAACATCAATGATGAGAGAGGCCTCCTGAATGACCCCTACTGGGGATCGAACCTGCCACCCAGGCATGTGCCCTGACCGGGAATGGGAATCGAACCATGACCTCCTGGTTCATAGGTCGACACTCAACTGAGCCCACTGGCTGGGCCAGAAAGATTTAAAGTGTAATTCAGATCCTGTCGCTCTTCTGCTAAAAGTCTTTCATGGACTTCATTCCACTAGGATTAGCAGAGCATCTGGCTGTCCCCTCACCTCTCTGTGTCACTTGTACACACACACACACACACACACACACACACACACACACCCCTTGCTCATTACATCCGGCCTCCTTCAGTGCATCTGTGGCTCATTCTTCCTGCAGTGTTCACACCTGCCATTCCCTCAGCCTGTAATGTGCCCTCTGTGCTCTTGGTGCCTATGATGCCTCATCTTTCAGGTGTGGACAAAGGCCACATCTTCAGAAGGCCTTCTCTGGCCATGCTAGTTGCTGATTGTACAGCAGTTTAGGAAAAAAAATTATGAATCGAAAGTAAATGAAGTTACATATTCAAAAACTTAAGGAAACCTTTACTACATTTGTTTTCATCTTTGATATATATTGTTTGTGGATTGTATTATAAAATACTAGTAGAAAAAAAATTTGAACAAAACATATAATGTTAAAATAAAGCGCTCCCAGCACTTTTAGTGAAAGACAGGAGGAGCGCGATCGCACTCCCCCGGCACTCTAGGGTTTAAAGGACCCCTCTTTCCAGTTGTTTCCTACCGGATCATGCTCTTTAGTTTCTTCAGAGTATTCAGCCTATAGAAATGGCCTTGTTTGTATGCTTACTGTTTTTCCATCTTCCCTGCTGCCCTCCCTGTTTCTCCTGGCAGTCCACCCCTTCCCCCTCATCCCACAGAACCAGCCTTCAGAATAGATCCTGTGCGGTGAGGGGCAGGGCGGGGGATGCTATTCTGAGACAGAAATGTAGCAGAAAACTTACGAAAAGTTACATTGTCGAATTTTCCCAAAAGGTAATTTTTATCTACTCCTCTCCCTTCTGGGAGTTCAAGCTTAAAAACAAACAAACCAGAAATTGGCAAGTCTCAAGGACAACCCCTAAGCTGTCCCCCCGACCCCATGCAGCTGAGGATGCATCCAGAAGGGAGAAGAGACCATTTTATCTCCCACCCAGAAAGGCAGAGGTGGGCCTTTGCTTCCTGAGAGTCATATAATAGCATGTGAACATCTTTTATGTGTTTATGTGTGAGTGCAAGGCCTCCAAACCAGGGACGTTTCTAAGCATAGAACAATCGACGCAGGTCGCTGCCTGCTGACGGTCTCGGCCAGTGAAGGAAATTAGGCTGGATTGTCTCCGAAGGGAAACCAGTTTGGTGTCGTGTTGTTGTTGTTTCCTTTTTATTTTCTTCAGATATAATTTTCACACACTAAAATGCTCTCTTTCTGACATACAATGCTATGACTTTTGACAAATACCCTGTGTCATCACCACCACAATCAAGACAGAACAGCTCCATTAGTGCAAAATGTCACCCCCTCCCTCTCCTCCCCGACAGCCTCTGCTCTGCTTTCTGTTCCTAGAGTTTTGCTTTTTCCAGAATATCACTGCCGGGAGACAACACGGCAGGAAGTCCTCTGGGTCTTCCTTCTTGTACTTCGCATAACGCTTTGAGACGCTCCAGGCTGTGTGTGTCAGTCATTCGTAGCTCTGTATTGCTGAGTGGTATCCATTGTATGGAAGTGCTTATTGGGGTTGTTTCTAGTTTTTGAAGATTATGAGTAAAGCTGCTATGCTTTCAGATCTTTGGATACACATACGTTTTTATTTCCCTTCGATAAATACTTACGAGTAGGGTGCTGAGTCACATTTCACTTGATAAGAAACTGCCAAACTGGTTTCCCAAGTGGCTGTGCCATTTTGCATTCCCACCAACAATTGATTCCAGCGTCTTAAGGGTTGAATTGAGGAGGACCCAATCCCCAGGCGTGTTGGGTACTTCCAACCCCTTGACATCTGAGTGATTGAGGGGCTCCCTAGCCCCCCTCTAGCAGCGTGTCTCCGAGGATTCAGGACCTGGGAGAGGTGGCCTCCGTGCTGATTGGGTGTCCTGGACGCTACATGGAAGTCAAGGTGAAGGACGCTGTAGCTGAGCCTGACAACCACTGGACTAAGAATCAGAACAGTCCCCTCCTATCTTCCTAAAGTCTTAAGTACTAAGGTTCATGTTTGATCCAGGGAGAAGTAATTAATTCTGGAAGATGTCTTTGGGGCAACTTCTGTAGGAGAAGCTGAGCTGGGTATGATTTATAGAAACAAAGAAATAGACTGCATATCCCAAATGCCTTAGGGTATTGTATTGAGCTTCCAGTATATGCCAATTATTGCACTCAGCACTTTATATACATTATTTTTCGATCCTTAAAACCACCCAACAAATTCAGTATATGCATCACTTAGGTATCAAATTTAGGAATCAAAACTGAAGCAAAAGATCATGACTTTGATCTTGTTACCACTCTGCTTCATCCTTTGACAACTCTCTCTGTTTCATATCCCAGCATGTACCCAAGACTCCAGACCCACCTCCCTACGTCTCTCTACTGTTTCCTGCCCTGGCCCTTCTGCCTGGGAGGTTTTTCCTGCCCTTCCTCTTTTTCAACCCTACTCACTTTTTTAAACTGTTTTTATTGATTTCAGAGAGAGGAAGGGAGAAGGGGAGAGAGATGGAAACATCAGTGATGAGAGAGAATCATTGCTTGGAGCCTCCTGCATGCCTCCTACTGGGGACTGAGCCTGCAACTCAGGCATGTGCCCTGACCGGGAATGTAACCATGACTTCCTGGTTCATGGGTAGGTGCTCAACCACTGAGCCACACCAGCCGGACCATTCCTACTCATTTTTAAAATGAATACAAATAAAAGCATTCATAAAACCATCAAATCTCAGAGCAGAAGAAACCTTAGAGGTCATCAAAACTAGTTTCCTATTTTTTGGTGTGCATTTTTTCTTTTTTTTAATGTGACCTTAAATGCTGGCCTACTTTTACTATATTGTGGTCCTTTAGTTTCATTTCCTTTGTTACCAAGCTCTGTTTATTGCCTGAATTCCTTGCCTTTCTGTTATTTCATTTTAATTGTGTACATCACCCATCTGATCTCTGCCACTTCTTTTCAAATATTACTTTGATTCCCCTTCTCTCACTCATGGTGATTTTATCCACCTGTATTAAGGAAACAGTATTGCCCATGAAAGACCCTCATTTCTAATGCCTTCCTTTTGGAATCATATTTGCCAAAAAACAAATTTATATTGTATTTGTGTGTGTGTGTGTGTGTGTGTGTGTGTGTGTGTGTCTTACATATAAAGTCTGATAAAAGGAACTTTGTATAAATGTAGGGGGAAGGGAAGACAGCAAAACAAAATTGCAATCATCAAAATAACCCAAGCTAGAAGGGAGTTAGTACTGTCTTTAAGAAATGTCTTTAGGAAGTTTGATTTTCATTTGAGCAGCACAACTGTTTACATTGCATACCATTCCTGTCTAAAGACTGCCAGACAATAAAACACTGATCAGTCACAAAATATCCTTCAGCTCCCTAATGTGTCTAATTTTAAAAAACAACCATTACCACCTGACCAGCATGGCTCAGTGGTTGAGCATGCACCTATGAACCAGGAGGTCACAGTTTGATTCCCAGTCAGGGCACATCCCCAGTGTGGAGCATGCAGGAGGCAGCTGATGAATGAGTCTCTCGTCATTGATGTTTCTATCTCTCTCTCCCCCTCCTTTCCTCTCTCTGAAATCAATAAAAAATATTTTATAAAACCACACACAAAACTATCAGTACCGTTTACTTTGCATTAAAGAATTTGAACAAAAATTCCTCCTTCCAGCCCAGCCGGCGTGGCTCTGCAGTTGAGTGTGGTCCTATGAACCAGAAGGTCACAGTTCAATTCCCAGTCAGGGCACATGCCCAGGTTGTGGGCTCAATCCCCATGTGGGGGAGGGGGGTAGTGTATGCAGGAGGCAGCCGATCAATGATTCTCTCTCATCATTGATGTTTCTATCTCTCTCTCCTTCTCCCTTCTTCGCTGAAATCAATAAAAATATATTTTAAAAAATTCCTCCTTCCATAAGTTAAACTGTAATATACACAGAGCCCTTCTGGTCACTCATGGCTTAGGAGAGGCCCACCTGGCCCAGTGCGGGAAGAGGAGGACACTGGCCCCAGAGCAGACAGATTCCACACCACGTCCAGTGTTCCTGGACCAGAGTGTGCCCAGCACCCAGGGGCAGATCACACTACATTTGCATTTATGAAATGAATGATTAAATGAAATGAATGAATACATGTTCATTTAATCTTGTATCATCTCACATAAATCATAATTTCAAAGAAAATGGTAAAACTATGAAATTCTTTCTGGTGTGTTAAGTCACTGTTGCAACACTGCATAATTAGAAGTAACTCCTTTTTTTATCTTTAGTTTTTATTTCTAACCTTTCAGAAATAACATTTAATGAAAATAGCTGAATAAAAAGCAAACTAATAGTATCTATAAACATTTTGTTTTGAAAAACTGAACCACATGCCTCTCTTTTTTGCTAGTCTGTCAAATAGCTTACATTTGTTAGGTGCTGGGCAAAATATTGTCCTCTGGGCCCAGGGACATTGCTAAGGAAATAGAAATCTTATGGCAGGAATGAGACAGGATAAACAAAACCGGAAATACCAGGTAAACCAAACCCCAAATAAATTTGATGGCTAATCATTTTAGGATTGTACAAGCGAGACGGTATTTGAAAAGTGAGTCCTAATCCACTTCTTGTTTACCTTTTCAGGCTCAAATGGGCACTCCCCACCTGGACTCCTGTTCTCCAACCTCACATTATAGTGTAGTGTCCTGAGGAGCCCCACTTTCTCAAGCCTCTGTACCCTCCCTCAGCCTGCGGGGCCTTCACCTCTCAGGTGCACTTCCTCTGGGAAGCCTTTCCTGATCCTTCACCTCAGGCCAGTGAGGTGCCTGCTCCTCTGAGTTTCCATAGTGACTTCCATGTACATGTCGGTTTTGCCACTTGCCATGAATTGCCAGGTAAATATTTGTGAAGGTCTGTCTCCCCAAAGAGACTTCATTCATCGATGCATTCATTCAACACACAGCCTGCTGGGAGAACAAAGGCCAGTCTGGTACTTCCTGCCCTGGAGCAGTTCACAGGGAGTAGGACAGGTTAGCATCCCAACAATTACATTCTGGTGTGAAAAGTGGCCAAATAGAGATACACATGGGCCATATGGCACTGATGGGGGGAGCGGGGGGAGGGGGCTTGCCTGGCTTTGAGGCTGGAAGGATAGTCATGGCCGGTCAGTTCGGAATGAAAGGTGAGGAAGGATGGTGCAGGCAGAGGGAATGGGGGTGCAGAGGTACCATGAGAAGAGGAACAGGAAACTACAAATATGCCTGCATGCCAGACAGCAGAGTGCGCATAACAGCAGCAAGGGAACAGTTTGGGGCAGGGTAGAGACGTCCTGATATACCATACTGAGGAGTATACCCTTGAATATGTGTCATGGATACTTGTTTTGAAGGGAAGTAAGTGGAGCAGAAGCAAAATCTCGTGAGAATTTTGGAAAGATTATTCTAAGAATGAGATGGGGGCATAATAAAAGGAAGTGAGCCGAGGTCCCTCTCTTTAGGAGGAAATAGAACAGTGGTTCTCAACCTTCTGGCCCTTTAAATACAGTTCCTCATGTTGTGACCCAACCATAAAATTATTTTCATTGCTACTTCATAACTGTAATGTTGCTACTGTTATGAATCGTAATGTAAATATCTGATATGCAGGATGGTCTTAGGCGACCCCTGTGAAAGGGTCGTTCGACCGCCAAAGGAGTCGAGACCCACAGGTTGAGAACTGCTGAAACAGAAGATGAAGGTTGAAGCTGAAGAAGTGGCAATGGAGAGCAGGGAGGAAACGGATTCTGGAGAAATTTATTTCACATGGAGAATGGGCAGAACAGGTTCATGGAGAAGAAGGAGGCGTGCAGCCCTGGGAAGGCTGACCGTCCATGACCAGGAAACCTCTCCAAGCTGGACATTGGGGTCTAGAGATCAGGAGAGACGTCTGGGCTGGAGGGAGAGATTTGGGAGGCACCTGCACATGGTCCAAAGCTAAAGATTGGATCTCCTAGGAAAAAATATGTCAAGTGTGAAGAGAAGAGGCTGATGCTGGACCCCTGGGGAATATTTGGTAGGAACAGATGGAAATCAGAGATCCTGAGATGTGAGTAGCAAGGAGTCCAAGAACAAACACCCAGGGAGATGAATATCCCAGAAACCAGGGAAGCAGAGTCCAGAAAAGGAGCAGGTGGTCAAGGTGTCCCCAGTCCATTTGACAACTAGTGCTCAAAGTGATCTTGGCCCAAGCAGCTCCTTGGGGTGGTGGGGGCAGAAGTCACAATGCAGATAGTAAGGGAACGAATGGAGAAGGGGACTAGCAAGTGGATGCTACTCTCTCTAGAAGCTTGACTGTGAAGGGAAAATGGAGAGATAGAGGGTGGAGGGGTTCCTTGAGGGCATGGAGCACCTAGCACAGTGCCTGGCCCACTCACATACGTATTTACTGAGTAAACGTTGAAATGATAAGTTGCTGAATAACTGAGTAAGAGCCAGGGAAGACTTTATGTGTTCTGAAGCATTTAATTACTTACTTATATTCAGAAGAGATGGCAGAGAGAATAAACCAGAGAAGAGAGAAGCAGGAGGCCTGGAAGATGGTGGGAGCACTCACATTGTGAGACCCATGTGCAGGGAACAGGAATGTATGCTCCAGAGCAGCGGTCACCAACCGGTGGTCCGCGGACACTGGCGGTCGGTCCGTGAGGTCTGAAAGGTCAGCGACCGCTGCTCCAGAGAGAAGGCAACCTGGGTGGGTAACTGCTGAGGAAGGGGAAGTAAGGAGTACAGACAGCATCACCGAGCAATACACAGGAGAGCCCACGATACACTGTAATCTAATGTGGATTATTCAGGGAAAGTGGGAACTCTGTCCTTTCATCTCTGTCAGTGACCTGTCTACTAAAACAATGCAAGTCGATGCTGAGACACACAGACATCTTTTTTCTGAAACAACACAAGATATCAAGAAAGTGACATGATATTTGGAGTAAAGTTTAAAAGGTGGGAAAGCAGAAAACATTGCCTGGCAGGAGCAGGCAAGCATGGCTGACTTTGTGGAAATGGACCTGTATTTGGACAGTTTTCACAGTAAAACTGAGATAATCATACCCTCCCCACAGAGTTGCTGGGAGAGTTAATGTGAAAGTCCTTTATAAATGATCAAGGGTGAGCTGCTGTTATTATGACCTAGTTGCTACAAAGGGCTTAGTGGGTACTAATGAACCTCTCTAGCTTGCACCGCCTTTTAAAAAAATCTTTGCCCTAGCAGCTGGTTTGGTTCAGTGGATAGAGCGTCGGCCTGTGAACTGAAAGGCCCCAGGTTCGATTCCAGTCAAGGGCACATGCCCGGGTTATGGGCTTGATCCCTAGTGGGGGACTTGCTGGAGGCAGCCAATCCATGAATCTCTCTCAT
>NW_005354291.1:18137109-18138354 GCF_000412655.1 Myotis brandtii
CAGGCCTTCACCACCCTATTGTCTGTGTCCATGGGTTATGCATATAAGCATACAAGGTCTTTGGTTGATTACTTCCCATCCACCCACCCTCCCCCCGCATTCCCACCGAGATTCTGAAGTTTGTTCCACGCTTCCACGTCTCTGGATCCACTCCGTTCACCAGTTTATTTTGTTAATGAGATTCCACATATGAGTGAGATCATGTGATACTTGTCTTTCTCCGACTGACTTATTTCACCTGGAGATAAGCTGTCTCAAAAGGTAAGAAATTCTTCTTTTTACTGCTGCATAGTATCCCGTGGAATAAATATACCACAGCTTTTTAATCCGCTTGTCTACTGATCCACACCCCTTATTTTTGTCCCTCTTTTTTCTTACGTCCTCTGCTTCGGTTGTTTTTCTTATTAAAAGATATAATATGTGCAAAGTGTCTGAAGCAGCACCTGGAATATAGGCTTGTGTGTATCAAAGTTTCATTGCTAAACCCAATGCAAACACTGCCACACACACACACATACATACACACATCCCCTCTCTTCCTGCTGTCCATCTATGGCCTGCAATGAATGGTGACTTCTGAGCCTGATTTACAGCCTTTTGATTCTGGGCAAGTCCTAACTTGGGGGCCTAATCAGCAAACTGATAAGGTTAGGTTGTGAAATCACCAGCTGAAACAGCAAAATCCCCACTGCCCATTTTGCAAACCCCTGCAAGGCATGGAGTCAACTAAGATGTTTCCAATCAGAGACCTGTCCTTCCCTTAGAAAGCACTGAGTCGGACATCAAATCTGTGTTATTTATTCAGTTCTCGGAACACTTGACTTTTAAACATGACCTTTGAGTTTACCCAGCAGACAGAAATCCAGGGATGCGGGCAACAGTGAGCGGGAGAGAAGGAAGGAGTTTCCAGGCAAGGGAAGGCCAGGGTCTTCCCTTGACTTAAGGGACTCCAGGGTCTGCCACTATCCACCGGCGCCTTGGCCCCGCAGTGTCTTACCTGTAAACCGGGTATGATCATTTCCGTTCCACTGCGCGGCGGCTTCAGTGTGTGTATGACATCCCCCCTCCCCCCGCCCCATTAATGGACAGGGTATAGTTAACCCTGACCTTGCATCCCATCTCCTGTCGCCCACACCCCACTGATCGGCTGGCTAGGTGGCAGCCAGAGGGACCCCACTGCTGCCGCCCCGCACAGGGCAGAGCCCGGCCCTTGGGGGAGGAGCGGCTGGGCAGGTGGGCAGGCAC